>NC_063450.1:48460557-48764426 GCF_020379485.1 Brassica napus | reverse complement strand
CAAAATGTAACCTAAACATGGCTAAATCCTAGTCTATATGATCAAAATGCACATGGACGAATGGATAAGATAATGGAAATATGCAAGATATCACCAACACAAAACTAGTTGTATTTATACATCATTCATCAATTACTGTTGGTATGATCAGATTCCTAATAATTAAATAGTTTCGGGGAACTATCCATTTAATTACTTGATTTCAGGAGATGAAAAAATGATTATATTTCTTTTACCAATTAAACAACAATGAGAGTGAAATATAAAATTTAAAAAGTTTTTCATGGATTGACTACATTACCAGTAGATGATTTCAAATATATATGAGATGAGTTTAAACAGTACATAACCCACATGTGTAGGATTTTTATCCCTTAAAAATGTGTATAAAGTATTTTTACAATATGGAAAACTAAAACTAGACTCAACACAAAGAAACACTTAAATTGCTGGATAATTGGTATAATACTGGTTTATCTAGAATACCAGCTACCTCTGTCATCTAATATGTTCTTTACATGTATTTTTTGGTCGGGAATGTGTACTAAGAATTACTTAGTTTTCGTGTAAATGTGTCTATCACTTAGTTTAGTTCCTATCTTGTAGGGATTGCAAATTGCAATACTACTACACGCTCATCTGTCTAATCTATATACTCTCTAAAACAATCTTGAAATCAACTAATTGAAAATGTATTAAAATTAGTTTCGAGGTTGTACGACTTCAAATAATAATAATTACATTATTAGGACCATATATCATAGAATATGGAAATCAGACTTACAACCAAATTGATGCAGCCATCTTTTTCTTTGCTCCTCCGTTGGCGTCTCCGCCTTTGCCACACATAACCAAAGTTGATTAATTACCATAAAATAACACTAACAGTTAACAAAAAAAAACGCTACAACTCGTGTTCCAAAATGCACTAAGAATCTTCAAAACATAGGGGTTTCTAAATAAATGTTTGTATGTTCTTTGGTGACAAAATTCCAAAACCCCCCAACTCAAAACGCCTTAACTCAATTTTGGAATTTTGGAATGTTTCCCAAATAAATATTGCCTTGTAAACGCTTGAACCCATCAATTTTGTCCCAATAAGATGAAAACTATAAAGTTCATGTAACCACAACAACAAAATAAAGGGGAAAGTTAAAGTAAGTACCATTATAGGCAAATTTGTCGAGAACGCCACAAGCGTTGTTGACTTGGTCGTAGAGAGGTCGAGTTAAGTAGGCCTGGGCACTATTACTTGATATCCGGCTTATACTATTACTTGCTACTTGACTCGGCTCAATTTGAAAAAACAAATACTTGCTACAATCAAGTCGAGTAACAATTAAACGAATTCTATTAGTCATAAGTACAAGTCAAGTAACAAGTATATTTTTATTTTTAGCTACTTGGCTTGTTACTTGACTTGTTACTTAGTATCCTCTACTTGTTCATTTACTTGTTATATATTATTTAGTGTATTAAATATTTGGTATCTAGTTTATTAGTTAATTAAAATTTGATGTATTATATGTCTATCAAAACTAAAAGAATTGTGTGTTTAAATATCGGTTTTCTGCAAAAAAATCCTCAATGTGTTTTTTTTTGCAAATTAATCCACAAACTCAAAAACCCACGAGTCAACTCTTCAAGTGCCAGTCAAACCGCAATATAACCCTCAGCCGTATATATGTGTATTTGACTGTGTATGATTTTAACATTTTTCAATACTACGTCGTTTTGGCACTAATTTTTTAATGAAAAAAAAAATTGTTAAACACAGGGTTCGAACCTTGAACTATAAACACTATATGCATGCTATATAACCATCTAGGCCAACATATATATTTGTTTACTTAACAAACGCAATTATATAGATTTCTAAATTCATTCCGAAATGACCTTGTTTCTTCTTCTTCTTCTTCCCTTGGATATGAGAGCTTGCGTAATGAATGTGGGGTGATCCATAAAATCGCAGCATATATTTCTTTTTTTCTATCGTCATGGGAGCGAATCATATCTTTGTTCTTTGCTCTGGCCACGATAACACTCGAAGAAGAATGCGGAGATGAGGCGGAAACGCGAATCTCATTCCGATTGTTGTTCAAAACATGTGAGATAATCCCTATAAGTAAAGAAAATCGAAAAAATAAATGCTTGAGTATCAAAAGGATCACCCCACCTTCATTACGCAAGCTCCCATGTCCAAGGGAAGAAGAAGAAGAAACAAGGTCATTTCAGAATGAATTTAGAAATCTATATAATTGCGTTTGTTAAGTAAACAAATATATCTGTTGGCTGAGATGGTTATATGGTTCAAGGTTCGAACCCTGTGTTCAACAATTTTTTTTTCATTAAAAAATTAGTGTCAAAACGACGTAGTATTGAAAAAAATTAAAATTATACACAGTCAAATACACATATATACGGCCGAGGGTTATATTGTGGTTTGACTGACACTTGGAGGGTTGACCTGTAGGTTTTTGAATTCACGGATTAATTTGCAAAACAAAACTACATTGAGGTTTTTTTTTGCAGAAAACCCTTTAAATATCAATACCCAACATTGCTAAACTATTGGGTTAGTACTAACTGATTTAGCCCAACGGAAATCTGACATTTATTTACAGAGCTGTAAAGGTAAAACTTTGTGTTTTAACTTCAAATAGTCAAGGAAAATAGGTTAAGTAATTGAAAAGATCAAGTATCAAACCAAGTCAAGTAAAAGATAAAATCAAGTAATAAACCAAATCAAGTAATTTACAAGTATTAAAAAAATTTGCAAGTACTTGATACAGCGAATACTCGTTCGGAACAAGTCAAATACAAGTAACAAATACAACTACTTGAACAAACCAAGTTGGGTAACAAGTACCTAAAGAATGTCGGGTACTTGACCCGTGCCCATGCCTAGAGTTAAGTTTCCGTTAGAAGGATTTGCAATGAACATTTAGCAGAGACAAGTCACTTTCGTCTTGTTCGCCGTTTTGAGATCCTTGCAGCATTCTTCTGATGGCACTAAACTAATCCATGCATAGCAATGTTTGAAGATTTCAGGAATCGCTCACTGGATCCACCTTTTCTATCGTTTTTTGTTTTTTCGCTTCTATCCATTGAGGAGCGCTCATAACCACTAGAAAGAGTAATAGTCATATGGGCAGCTATTGCAACGGAACGGCAGCCGCTGATGGAACTTTAACAGTGTAAGCCATGACGGTTATCTAGCGCCGGCAAAAAACAAGGTTTAATTTATTTTCTTGAATTGACTAGTACTATTATCTAGCTTTCCTTTTTTGTATGTACTTTGACTCCTCAAAAGTACATTATCATATAGTCTTAAATCTAATAGTTTGATTATATCATGTAGTTATATTGTTTTGGTACACAACCGAGTCTCAACGACTTTCTATATCCTTTCCTGGCACTTGATTTGTTCATATGTTCTGAGAATCTTATATTTATAAGTAAACACAATCACGTTCAGAGCCGGTTATCATACGGTCAAGGGTGTAAATGGTGTGATTAGAACAGATTATATATGGTTTTCATCACTTTATAGAGACATGGAGTGTTACTTGTTTAAGTAGGAAGCATCTCCAAATGACAAAAATTAAAAATCTCTAAGTTCCGTTTCTTCTTATCGCTACTTTTGATTGATACTCAAAAGAGTGTGAACTGTGGAGTCTATTTTTAATGAATGTTGTATGTTAGTTTTGGTTCAAATTCGATTTTATAGATTTTACCTCTAAAACCTGCCTTCTCTCTAGTTCTTCTGGTTGCTTTCGTCGCTTCTCCGTTTAGCCGACTCCGGCTGCTCACTTAGAGCCGGAGTCGGAATCTGTCTCTCTTTGTCTTCCATGCTCTCTTTTTGGATCTTATTTCTCTCAACGGGTTTGACTTCCTTCTAGATCTCAATCTAGTGTTTTGTCATTTCCGGAGAGAATAAGAGAGTTTGTTGAGCATCTGATGCATGCATTAACTAGTCAACCTTGCTTTCACTTTCTCTTCACTCAGATCCGCTTTTGTTTCGAATCCAGTAACTGATTGAAGAACATGCATGATTGATTCCAAAGCCCTTTGGTTCATCTCAGTATCGATCTTCTTCTTTCTCGGTCCTTCGAGACTGTTTGAATCTGGAGATGTTCTGTTTCGCTCCTTGTCATTAATCAATGGATCTGATCGAGATCTTCCTCTATTCAAGCTTCCTTCTGGTTTCTCAAGTCGCTTTTCTTACCGTCATAGCCGTCTCCGGTTGAAGACTTCCGATTATGAAGTGATTATGTCTTGCTGGTGTTTGAAGCTTTGTTCTTAAATTGCTTCTACGATTTGTCTTCGTTCAAAGGTGTTTTGTTGATGTCTCTTGCATGTTTATTTCTTTGATGTTTCTGGATTTCATTTGATCTGTTTTTAGGTTGTACTAGTTATGGATGTTGACGTTCATTCCCGGGATTGCTCATCGCCGGGCTATTGTAATCTGTTACATGTTTTAATAGAACTATCATTGTTTAAAAAAAAAAAAAGATTTTGCCTCTAACTGCGGCTGCCGATCAGTGGGCCCATAAATAACTTTAGCCGAGAAACATTACCAAGCCCGTAAACCTAGAACTCTGATAGAATTTCATCTCACTGTTTATGTCCAATTGGTTAGAAACATATTTAGGCCCGCCAGCGTAAGAGAATTTTTAAAACATTAGAAAGTAATAATGTAAGCGTTAAACATCATAGCTTGAACCTGGAAGTTGATTTGAATAATCATCTTATAAACGTGTCGTACAAATAAAAATTACTAAAGTTAGGTCTATTGCTTTGTATATTTTAATAACTCACTGAAACAGCTTGATTATTATGAACTAATTTGACGTCTACACGGTTTCCAAAGCTAAAAATTAAGGCAGCTCAAAATCTTCAACGACTATGTATGTATTTTAATAAACATAAGATTCGACAACATCGGGTAGGCGTCGACCAACTAAGTAACCTCCCTAAAAATAAACGAGGGACTTATTTAATTGGGTGTTATATATTATACATAGAGTGATTAAGAGATTTCAACCGTTTTATAATAATCAGATGCTCATGCATTTACTAATAATATACATATGGCCTGGCCTAAACTGGTCATATATTACAAGATACTCGACTTATTCTCCAAGATTTGTTGAACAAAAAATTCAAGGAAGATTATAGATTCTCGTAATTTGTATCCAAAGACTCTAATTAATTATCAATTTGGATTATGAAATTTGGAAACATAATTTTTGAATTAAATGACTATTTACAATTCAATAAGTATAACAAGAGGATCCATAGATAAAGCCAGAAAAGTTAACCTACTAGTGCTTATTTCTTCCCATTTCTTTAACGAGCAATATGCTTCCACTTGTTAGCTAGTATGTTGCGCATGTGTAATATAAATTATGATCATTGGTCATTTATCTTTGTTCAGCTCCAATATAATATTAGAAATGTTGTTCACATGAAATAATATTATGTATTCGATGGCCTAATACTAATCCTTTTTCTATGACTGTTGACCATTTGAAGAAATAAAAAACTCAATAAAAAGGTCATGTAGCATGTGCTATATGAATTGTTTCTATCGTTAGTGGATCATAATTGGTGGATATAAGATATTTTGGTAAAGTTCCTGATCCACCAATCGAATTAGTTTGTTATAATGAAGTGGTTTCTGAGTATCTTAACTATGGTGGATAAAAACGCCATAAACATACTTGAAAAAGAAAAACTATTAGGAATATATACACAGGAATGCATACGTTATGGTAGATATGCATAATTCTTAAGGAAGTTACCATGAAATTGCCATTACACATGTAAGTCGTAGCCATTCTTTAAGTACAATAACAAGAATGTATCATTTTTACTAGCATATTTACCAAATGATTTATGATGGATTAGTTTTCTTAGATTCTGTTACAACTTGCAACATTATTCGCGTATTTTAGTAGTCGGTTCATGCAATGCAAGATCTCATAACGAAAAGAAACAAAAAATGTTGGAACATACACGATATATACTCGAATGTAAATTTATGAATTGAGATGCGTGGAGACACATATGCAGGTGACTTATAACCCACATTATATGTTATCATATAGTGTCTTCTTATCATTATCAATCTGATAACATGTGGACTTTGACAAAATGAGCTTATATTTAGCGGTCGGCACGCATGATTTCTTAATCAACAATTTCTTTGTGTTATTATTATATTATGATTTGCCAAACCAAGTACCATCGATACCAACAAAAGAATAAAGGTTACTACAGCCTGTTTTCCTCTGTACAATAATAAAAAATAATATTGCAAAGACTAAAACCTAGAAGAAAAATGACTGTCTTTTGTCTTTTTCAACTGTATGTTTACACTGGTTTGTCGTCGGTTTACATTGCAATGCCAGAGAATGGAAGGATCTGAGTAGAATTACAGCCAATATACAATATGTTACATCAAGATACTTAGATACATTGAATCTTGAATTTTTAGCAAAGACAATAATCGAATGTATTAGTTATGCACTCGCACTATGTCTCTTATAATCTTACGACATTCAATTATTTAACCAGAAAAAGGAGAGAGAGAATAAACAAACGGCTACTCGACAAGGTATCGATCTGTTAGATACTCCCTCTGTTTCACAGTTCAAGAAAAAATAACTTTACAAATATAATTTAAAATTCATTCAACCAATTAAAAAATGATTTCAAAATTTAATTAGTTACACAGTTTTTAGTAAAGTTAAAAATAATATAAATATATTATAACTTCATCTATTTTGAAATAATAATCTTTTAAAACATCAACTACTATGAAACGGAAGAAGTATTTAATTAGAACATGAAAGAAACATATTTGTATATTTCTTTATAACGTCGGAATTCATGAATCATGTCACTTTAGTTGCGTCATAATGGCGTCAGCATATGTGTTGTGACTCGTCAATCGTCATAGGTGCAGCGTAGGATACACGTGGAGAACCTTCCTAAGATATTTGTAAAAAAAAAAAATTCTACCTGGTCTTTTCTGTTTTTTTTTACATTAAAAAATTATTCTATTACTTAATTTTAATTTTGAGGTGGAACGATTTTCTGTTTTATTTCAATTTTGTTATTTTTCATATTTTCATTTGATTTAATAGTAAGGAAAAATAGATGCATGACTAGGCCTGGAATTTTTATCCGAGATCCGGATTCGATCCGTAATCCGATCCGGATCCGATCCGAAAATCCGGATATCCGGAGAGGTCGAATTCGGATCCGGATAGTAAAATGTTGGATCCGTCAAAGCCGAATTCAGATCCGAATATCTTGATTTTTTAGTCCGGATATCCGGATCCGTAAATTTTATTAATAACTATAACAAAAATAGTAATATCTATATATAAAAACTAATTTTATTTAATATATTTTCATTTTTATAATAATATATATAAATTTTATGTAAATTTTGTAATATTATACATAGAAATAATTAAAAATATTATATATATTTTTATTTTTAAATTATTGTTAATATTTTATATATAGTAATATTATTTTTTATTTATTTTAAGGATCCAAATCCGGATCCGGATATCCGCCGGATATTATAATTTTTAGAAAGATATCCGCGAACCCCAAATCCGGATAAGGATAGTAAAATTATGGATCCGCCGGATAAAAATTGTGATCCGGATATCTTAAAATTGTACGGATACCCGATCCGTCACATACCTACGCATGACCATCACTTCTTCATTGTTATTTATAATTATTTAATTATTTAAATATGAAGAATTATTTCTATAAATAATTATGCCCAGCTCCACCATAATCCATGCAAATATGACTAAAATAAGTATAGAACTGTTGGTTAGCTCCACCACCAATAAAGTGATCACAGAGAGCAAATCTCAGCCGTGTATTCAGAGCAGGGCCCTCTTTACAATTCAAACTTTCTGTTGGTCATTTATTTATGAGTTTTATGATGGTCCCGTGATCTTTAACTCTTCATCAGTTAACAGTTAACACTTAACACCGTAAATAATCGTTAAACTTTTATTAAAAATCCAATTTGTCCCAACTAAAAAGTTGCATATTTAGCCTCAACAATCACATCATTCCGTCATTTCATCACGAAAAAAATTCTTTCACCAAAATATGGCACTATAAATTTTCAATATAAGATGTGTTGTGTGTATCTGAAATTGGTTGAATGTCTAAATAATTGGCGAACCTTGAATAACAAAAAGGCAAATGATAAATCAGATGCCGGAGAGAGACAACGGAACTAGAAAAAGCCAGTTGATTTGTGGGGGCCCATTAAGGCCCAACTAACACGTGGTTACCCACCATCTTAAATGTAACACGTGGCGCTTACGCTTTATTCAACTCTCTTGACTCGTAACCACGTGTCTTTCACGAACCAGCTCCTTTTTAGGTAACGAACTAACGTCCGCCTTACGGTTGTTGTTTATACACTAGTTTTAGTTTTTATTTTTTTTATTTTTTTTATTTTTTCTTCTCTCAATTTATTGCAATCACACTTTATTAGTCAACACGGTATTAATAAATTAAGTTTTTTTTTATTTTAACCGAGTGTCCTTGTTCTACCGTGGTGTTCCAAAATAGAGACCGAACCTTTAGCGGCACGGACGCTCACCCGAGGGTGGGTCATAGCCAGGCAACGATCTTCGGTCTCGGGCGCCAGAGCAAATCCGCATGTAAATTCTCTGGTGACCAGTGCGAATCGAACCCGGGGTCGTACTTACAGCTACAAGCCGTTTACCACCAATGTTTGTGTAACTTTATAGTCATCTATAAAAAAATCTAGAACCCTTAGATATGGTAAATATATACTAGAAATATATTACTAGTATAAAGATCTGGAACTCACAAGAATATTATATGAAATGTTAATGCATTGCAAAACATTACCAAAAATTTGAGATTTGAATAAATGAAAGACTCCGCACCAGAAAGTTGAATTAAGAAACAAAAGGATATGACTAATGAGGGACTCGCTAAATCATAAACTAATGTACATTAATTTTATTTAGGGAAGCTAATAACGTGGAATAATAATAAATTAGGGAAGCTAATAACGTGGAATGATAATAAATTAAGAGGAGCATGCGATGGCAAAATGGTATATAAGTCAAACATGGGAGGTGGAATCGAGTATTAACAACAGCTTAATAAACCTTGTTAACCACGTCTCTTTCTCTCTCTCTCGCTGTCGCTTTGAGAAACGGACCTGTTTTTTTTTTCTTTAATAAGAGAAAGGGAGCGTATAAATAGCAAAGCCCATTATCCTTCATTTTCTCCCTTCCCCTCTTTCACAATCTTTTCCTGATTTTTCGTATATTCTCCCCTAAACTTTTTAGGGTTTTCCAGAAAGTAAAAGAAAAACAAAATCTTCCTCTTCACTGATCCCTGAGATTCTGTTTCTTTGAGGAGAAAAAATCTGCCTTCTCCAGAGATTTTCTCTTCTGGGTTCTTTTGCGTTTCCACCTCGTTTCAATCAGGTTTTCAAATCTAAACCCTATTTTGATTCTTAGATTTTAGCCGTTCGTTCGATCTGCTTAAGGTTCATTGTTGCGTTGTAGTTATCTTTTCTATTGACAGTTTACGCCCTTTTTATTCATCTGCATCGAAAACTGTTTCCTATGTGATGTGATTAACTGTTTTTTTATCTACAAACTCTGTTATTCGTAACCTTACAGTATGGTTTATTGCAAAACCTTGTCTTTTGAAGTCGATGTAATGGGACTGAAAACATTGTTCTCTTTTACTATTAGAATTGTATGAACAACCAAATTAAAGACTAGTTTTGAGCGATGAAGCTATAAGGTTTTTGTCGGTAGCGTTATAATTAAAATAAAAATATAAATGGTTGTTATATCAGAAAGGCAGTTGAAAACTTCGGTACTTGTCAAAATCAGTGGCTCCTTTTCTCTTCATATCGTTAAACAAAGTAACAAACCATTAAGACGATTAGGTAAAAAAGGAACAAGAGGAAAGATATCAACAAAAACATAACTCTCGTGTTGACTTTGTTATGTTCTGCTTTTTTATAGTCTTAAAAAGAACTTTATAAAGGTTCAATCTTTTTTTTATTGACCCTTTGTGAGAAAGAGACTTTAAGATTTTGCATTGTCCTGTTATTGTCCCGTTACATTAAAAATTCAGAGATTTGCAGTATGGTTTACTTGTTTTTTGATGGTCATGTTATACAGGGTTTATAGTTGAAAGCTCGACCAGCCTAAGAACATCTTCCGTGGTGAAGATTTAGAGACGATGAGGTAACGTGAAAAGATAAGCTTTCGTCTTTTTTTTTTTTGGTTTTTGCGTATTGTTAATGTTCTGAATATTTGTTTTTTCGTGTGCAGTGTTCACTGTTAATGGACCACCGTTCACCAACAAGCAGTGACAAGAAAACATTGAAGAAGTGTTTTTTTTTTCATTGACAAAACAGTTGGATAAAACACACAAGAACAAGTGCTTTAGAATAAGATCTCTTATTTGAAAACATTTTGGGTTCTTGGAGTAGGATGGATACTGACCCTGAATCACCAACCAACAAACCAAGACTCGGTTCATCTTTCCCTTCAGGAAGATTCATGATGAAGACAAGGAAGAAGATCCCTAAGCTCGACGATGTCAGATCCAACGGGTGGTTGGAAGCAATGATCTCCTCTTCCCCACCACGTAAAAGGCTAGTCAAGGATTTCAACGTCGAGGTTGCTCCTGAAGATGACTTTGCTCAACGGGCTTGGATGGTACAACATAGTTTCTTTCATTCACAAATGTTTTTTTATCTCTCTGTTGTTATATTCTCATTACTCTCACCATATTCTCTGTTTTCATCTTGACAGCTCAAGTATCCATCAGCTATTACCTCCTTTGGTCACATTGCAGCTCAAGCAAAGGACAAGAAGATAGCTATGTTCCTTGATTACGATGGAACTCTTTCCCCAATAGTGGATGACCCTGACCGTGCCATCATGTCTGACGCTGTAAGATCCATAACCCTTTTGTATTTTTGATATGTTAAATTATGATGCTAAGTGTTTGTTCTCTCTCAGATGCGTGCTGCTGTTAAAGACGTCGCCAAGTACTTCCCAACAGCAATAATTAGTGGTAGAAGCCGTGACAAGGTTAGACTCTTAAACCATTATCAGCCCTATCAAACTAAAAAGTTAAAAACGCTAAACAGTTTAGAGGGTTTTGTTCATGTGCCAGGTTTACGAATTGGTAGGACTAACCGAACTCTATTACGCCGGTAGTCATGGGATGGACATAATGACTCCTGCTAATGTTAATGGCTCCCCTGAAGACACCAACTCTGACCAACAGGTGAAATTCATTGTACCTCAGTTGAACTAAATGATCAAACAAACTCTTCTAATCTCTTTGTTCCTTGTTTTTGTCAATAGGGTGAAGAGGTAAACCTCTTTCAGCCAGCAAAAGAGTTCATACCAGTCATCGAAGAGGTTTATAGATCACTCGTGGAGCTAACTAAAGGCATCAAAGGTGCAAAAGTGGAGAACCACAAGTTCTGCGCCTCAGTGCATTACCGTAACGTTGACGAGAATGACTGGCCACTCGTTGCTCAACGTGTTCATGACCACTTGAAACAATACCCTCGTCTGCGTCTAACTCACGGCAGAAAGGTACTTCTTACTTGGAACATATAGTCTAATACTGATCATCACATATATGTTATGTTAACATGACTTGTTTTGTTTCAATATGATTCAGGTTTTAGAGGTTCGTCCTGTGATCGAATGGAACAAAGGAAAAGCAGTTGAGTTTCTGCTGGAATCTCTCGGATTAAGCAACAACGATGATTTTCTCCCAATCTTCATAGGAGATGACAAGACTGATGAGGATGCATTCAAGGTACTAAGGGAGAAGAAGCAAGGATTTGGTATCTTGGTATCCTCTGTACCAAAAGAAAGCAATGCGTTCTACTCTCTTAGAGACCCCTCAGAGGTACTAATTACATAATAGTTTATATCATCATCACATATGTTATGTTACATATGCAATATACTAACTGGTAAAATGGTGTTGTTGCAGGTGAAGAAGTTTCTCAAGACTTTGGTGAAATGGAGAAAGATGGAAGACTCTACAAGTCATTGATGATTGTGTAGGAGTATAATCAGAAGAAGCTTCATTCAACTCTTGCTTTCTATTTTTTTTTTTTCACATTTTAGTTTTTCTATATCTTTAATAGTCTCTGCTATTGTATCTTTGAATTGATCATTTTTTTCCATATTATCCATGAATTAAGCTGTATTAAAAATCACACTCGTTTCATAATTTATTTAAACGCTGAGCGAGCACTTAGGAAGGAGATTGTGTCTAAAATGGTAACCGAAACAAATCCTCAGTTCATATTAATATTCTGGTTCAGCTTACAGATTAAGGCATAAAAGAGAAGCAAAGCTAAAGACAAGTACAAAAACAAAGAGACTCTAGAAACTACTCCCAAGTTTATAGTGAAGGAAAGTGGGACTACTAGATAGAGTTCTTGGCTGCAAGACCAACATACATTTCCCTATCTAAAAAGATTTGACGGTTCATTGCCTTCATAGCATGCGTTTTCTCCCTTTCATCTGCAAAGCTAACAAAACCATATCCGTAACTACCTGTTTCGTCACCGCAAATCTTTGCTATCCTAACCGAAGGATAACAACTAAACCTCTGGTATAGCAAACCAGCCGTGGCCCATGGGGCCAAGTTCCCAATATATATAACGTGATCCTCTTCAGGTGCATGCTGCTGGTGCTGGGCCATGGGCGGTGGTGGTGGAGGCAGAGGTGCATACTGCTGCTCCATCATGGGCGGATGAAAATTCTGGTGTGCGTCAATAACCTCACCGGATGGAGCAAAAGGCCGGAAGAACTGGTGGGCATCTGGTGGAAACGGAGGTGCATAGTTCTGCACCATGGGCCGAGGATAATTAGGGTGTGCATTAACTTCTTCGGATGGATGAAGAGGCTTGAAGAGATTGTCATCATCTGGTGGAAGCTGCTGGTTAATGAGATTATAACCAAATAGAGAATTCTGAAAAGCCTTATCCTGCAAAAATTGTAGAGATAAAAACATATAATCTCAAAATATAAACATATAATGTCAAGATGACAAAAAAAAAAAAAAGAACATATAATGTCAAAATCAACTCAGTAATCATCTTTATGAAAAACACAAAGTTGTAAAATTCAATAAGCCATGGGGAGGGGAAGAACCTGATGTTTAAACCCTGAAAGAAGCTTGCACACGCTTTCAAGAAACAGAACCTTTTGATTCATGTTCAACACTCCAGCAATGTCGGTGATCACACTCTTCCTCAGTTGATTCGCTTCACGGAAGATTCTCACAAGCTCCTCCATGATCGCCGCACCACCACCCTCCTCATCCGTCGTCACTGAAGTCGCCGTCTCCATTATCACCGTTCCACTCTGAGAACCACGAAACGACGATACCCACTTATCCGAGAAACGTCTTATAAAACCGTCCTGCGCTTCCCTCGTCTCATCTAGCAGACGCGAGACGGTTCCGTTGATAGTGTTCTCGAGCTGGAGCGACAGGTCTTCCCACGCAGCAAGAGTACTGAAAGTGCGGATCGGATCTTGACTGAGTCCGACGTCGTCGATGAAAGACTGGACAAGGCTGGTGAAAAGACGAGGATTGATGTCGCCGAGGAGGAGGATCGGCGTCTCGAGCGAGTTGCTGCGCCATGAGGGTAAGAGGAAGTAGAGGATCGTGTTTTTGTTGGCGTAGTGGTTTAGAGTGTCGTAGTATGAGTGTATGTCGCCGAGGACGGCTTCGTTCTTGGCGTCGGTGGGGAAATCCCGTAAGGTAGGGAGGCAGCGTTCAGTTAGGTGTCTGGACCAGTCGGTGTAGAAGCCATCGAGTTGATTGAAAGGTCTGTTACGGCGGAAGAGATCGCCAGCCATTTCTCGGAGAAGAAGAAGACGACGATGATCGAGAGGGTTTCTTGAAAGGTTCTTCTTTTATCGTTAGGTTTGCTCTGTTTTTTTGGAGGGAAGGCATATATATAACGAACTCGGTTTAACTGTATAACCAACTCGAATCTCAAAAAAATTCAAGATTCGCTTCGGTTAAATCACACGAACCATGCCAATTTATAAGGCAATAAAACCGGATTGGTTTGACTCTAGTCAGTTCGAATCTCATAAAATTTTATTTGGTTCGGTTATATCACTAGAAACCATGCAAATTTAAACCCAATTTTGCTTTTTTAATTTGTTTTCTTATTTTAGGAATCAAAAGTCAACTTTGACCCCAAAAAAAAAGAAAAAAAAAATCAGTTATTGAACAGGTATTTTACTTGGCGTATAAACAATAGTTTAAGAGAACCTTTACATGTTTTCAAACCCAATCAGCGTTGGAAATTAGGAGAACTAAAGAAAGGCACTAAACCATGCGACATTTACAAATTACAAACATCTTTTGTTTTTAGAAGAACACACCATATGTGTATTTAAAAGGGAGGTTTTAACGAAAAGAGGAAAAAAATAAATGGAAAAATGACAAAAAAGAAGAGAACCGGTGTTTAATGTAGGATTTTTAGATACGTTAAGCACCCCTATGTGTCACACTGGTACTGGACCTCCCATTTATCACTCTCTCCTCTCTCCTTCAAACATCATTTGTTTCTCTTTCTCTTCCTCTCTCGATCTTCGTCGGGGGATTTGATCTGAAAACCACTTGATTCTGATCTCGATTTTCGTTGGTGTTACGATTGTTACAAAGGCGAAAGAGCCTGCTTGTTTCTCCTCTGTGATTCCTGGGTGGTTCTCCGAGATGAGTCCCAAGTGGCCAGGTTGGTTTCCTCCTTCGTGTTTGATTGTAAAAGGATTTGCAATCATCAATCTCTCTGTTTTAATAAGTAAGATTGTAAAAGGATTTGCAATCATCAATCTCCGTGATTCCTGTAGAAACGTCGTCGTTTGCTCTCTCATTTAAACGGCCCGTTTTAAAAACTCAGACCAACTGATCGGGAACTAATCAGAAGAGCAACAATAACGAGAGCTGCACTGATGAAGAATCAAGAAGAAGCTCGTCTCCTCGAATGCTTACCTATCCATCTCCATCACCAACCTCTCTCGATACATATGACCTTTACTCACCAACCCTTTTCTTTTGTCTTTCAAAATGATCGATTTGCTTGCAGCTATAATTGATTACACCTTTATGTGTTGATTTCAGTTTGATTCATTCATGAAAATATTGTAAAGGTGTGAACTTTTATTTATTAGCACTCTGGTTCTAGTGTCAAACCTTAGACAGTGTGTACTGTAGTTGCAGCAAGTTCTTTGAGTGAGAGATCTCTCTGTTTTAGAATTTGCAATCATCAATCTCTCTGTTTTAATAAGTATGTTTGGTTTGGTTTCTTTCTTTAGTCTGCGACATATGGGAAAGTGTTGGTTCTGGATGGAGTCATCCAGCTTACGGAGAGGGACGAATGTGCCTATCAGGAAATGATCACTCATCTTCCTTTGTGTTCTATCCCTAACCCAAAGAGGGTAAACCAATCAAAGACTTTTGCTTTGTTTTATCTCTGAAGGAGTGTAAGTAGTTAAGGTTTATCAAAGAACATTGCTTTATGAAAGGTTATTTAGTAGTAAGCTCACGTTTTTCTTCTCCGGTTTAGTAGCCCTGGGACGGATCCGAATATCAGGGAAATTTAGGGTATCCGGATTCGGATCCGGATCCGTCGGATCCGGATCCGTCGGATCCGTGGATTTAATATCCGGATTCGGATTCGTGGTTTCCGGATATCCGGGTTTCGGATATCCGTTTCGATATTCTATTATCCGCAGATATCCGGATCCGGATCCGGATCCGTCAAAATAATTAAAAATAATTTTTTAACAAAAAATATTAATTTTTTAACAAAAAATATCAATTTTTTTAACAAAAAATACTAATTTTTTTTTAATATAATACATAAATTAAATATTTATAAATATATTTATATATGTTTATAATATTGTAAAACTAAAATATAATATTATAAGATTAATTCATGTATAAATATTAATATATCAAATATAAATATTAATAAAATTTAAAAATTTAATGTATTTTAAAAATACGGATCCGGATCCGGATATCCGGACCTAAAAATTACGATATCCGGATCCGGATTCGGTTTGCACGGATCCAAGATTTTACTATCCGGATTCGGATCCGGGCACCCCGGATATCCTATTTTCGGAGCGGATCCGGAGCGGATCTCGGATCGAATCCGGATCTCGGATAATAAGTCCCAGGCCTAAGTAGGATGACTTAATCATTACTTGTTGAGAAATAGAAGAACGAACCTACCTTCAAATTTACATTTCTTGCTTCTAACTTTGGTAAATGGCATTTTGTTCTAATAATATTGAAGACATGATTCGACCAAATCTTAGATCAACAATTCAAAGCAAGTTGATTTAGTTGAGAATATACGGCAAAAATTTGGTATAAATCAAGATTACAACTAATCGGGTTTTTTTCGTTTATGCATTTCTTTCATGTTTGTTTAAAATTTCTAATTATAAATTTGTATTTGTATTTTTCATATGTTTTTATGTCATATTTGTTTAAATGTTATGAAATCGAATAATTTATAAGTTTTGTAATATTTAAATTTAATAATTTAATTTCTAAAAAAAAAATTTAAAAACCTCATAGGGGTTCTCCCATTGGACCTTTACAAAACTAATTACATTAATAAGAGTTCTAAACTTCATAAAGTACACAATTAACTATTAAATTAATTTTTAGAACCCATTATGGGTTCTAACCAATGGAGATGGTCTAAACACATAAAATTAATGGCCCAAATCTTCATTCTATGCTTGCAATCTTGTTTCTCTTTTCTTTACCAATCATATAATCTTTGTTAATCATCTTTTAGTTTTATATATCTTTAACTGATTATTATTTTTCCATATAATTAAGCTGTACTAAAATCACTCTCTTATCATATTTTATTTCACAAATTTACCCTGAGCACATATGAAGGAGACTCCGTCTAAAATGGTAACTGAAACAAACCCTCACTTGATAGAATCTTCTGGTTCAGTTTACAGATTAATTAGGCATAAGAGAGAAGTAAACCCTTTACAAAAAAAAACAAAGAGACTCTAGAAATTAACCGTTTTAATTAGATATTGCTGTGAGCTGCACTACGAATATGCATTGGCTTTTTTAAAAGCATAGCACCGTTCATTTCCTGAATAGCACGCCTTTTCTCAACCATGTTTTTGGCTACGTCCAGTGTCATTCACAATCTGTACCTCCCTAACCGAAGGATAACGTCTGAACGTCTCTCGTAGCATATCACGCGTGACATTCAGGTCTATGTTCCAAACGCATATATCGTGTAACCCTTCAGGCTGCTGCTGCATCATTTGCTGATAAGCAAGTGGATAATGTGGTGAAACCTGGTTAAGAAAAAACTGAGCCGGTACATGTGCAAGCTGTTGGACATGGAAGGGTTACCCAAATTTTAGATTAAAAAAAAAAACGTATCAACGAAAATAAAAGTGTTAACGGGAAGAGAAGAGAAGAACCTGATGTCTAAACCCAGCAAGAAACTCGCATACGCCTTCAAGAAAGAGAGCCGCTTGATTCTCGTCTGATAAATTAACAATGTTGAAGATCGTATTCTTCCTCAGCTGATTCGCTTCACGGAAGATTCTCACAAACTCCTCACCCAACGTCACTGAAGCCGCTGTCTCCATAACCGTCACACTCTGTCTCCCACGCTGAGAATGAAACCACGAGACCCAGTTATCCGAGAAGCCTTGTATGTAACCCTCCTGCGCTTCCCTCACCTCACTTAGCAGACGAGAGACGCTCTTGTTAACATCGTTCTTGACGTCATCGACGAAGTGGTTCACCGGAAACGCTAAGCCTCTCCACGGGGCAAGACGTAAGTGGTTGCGATTCGGATCTCTCAAAGATTGGATGAGACTGATGAAAAGATGAGGATGGACGTCGCCGAGGAAGAGGATCGAGGTCTCGAGCGAGTTTACGTGCCACGAGGGGAAGAGGAAGTAAAAGATGGTGTCTCTGTTCGCGTAGTGGTCTATAGTGTCGTAGTATGAGATTAAGTCGTTGAAGACGGCGCCGTTAGTGACGGCGGAAGGAGGAGAATCTCGGAAGAGAGGGATGCAGCGTTTGGTTAGGTGTTCGGACCATTCGGTGTAGAAACCATCGAGGAGATGGAAAGGTCTGTTACGGCGGAAGAGATCGCCTGCCATTTCTGAGATTTTTCTTGAAAGGTTTTTCTTTTATCGTTAGGTTTGCTCTGTTTTAGGGAGGGAAGGCAAATTATAACGAACTCGGTTTAACTTTATAACCAACTCGAGCCTCATTAAAATTCAAGATTCGGTTCGGTTAAGTTACCAGAACCATGCCAATTTAAAAGCCCGTCGTTGTGTTTTTGAGGGAAGGCAAATATTTACTGGATTGGTTTTGACTCTAAAATCAATTCGCATCTCATAAATTTCATTCGGTTCGGTTAAATCACTAGAACCATGCAAATTTAAACCCAATTTGGCTTGTTTTTAATAATTTATTTTCTTGTTGTAGGAATAAAAAGTCAACTGTGAATTAAAAAAATGAGTTAAAATTCAATTATTGAACACATAATTTACCCATATTCTCCGTTCACACTACCCTGTTTTTTTGTGTTCAAGCACCGTTGGATTTGTCTTCTAGATATCGCCAAATTATTTAATTGTTTTAATCAAAAAGAGAGCTAACATTTAAAACCTTGAATCAAGCAAAATCATGAAAAAAAATTGGTCTCCTAAGGGCTTTATCAGATATGCTTATGATAGTGTGATTGTGCATGTTAGCTATG
This sequence comes from Brassica napus, assembly GCF_020379485.1. Lineage (NCBI taxonomy): Eukaryota > Viridiplantae > Streptophyta > Magnoliopsida > Brassicales > Brassicaceae > Brassica > Brassica napus. Next base: position 48,745,534 of record NC_063450.1, on the reverse strand, counting down.
CAGTTACAGTGTAAGTTAGCTCTTTACTAGTTGTATATAAGAGAGCACAAGATGTAAAGTAAAGTTAATGAGAAGATTTCAACATTCATAACAGACTCTTTCTCTCTCGATTCTTCTTCTCTTTCGTAAATCTTGATATGGTATCAGAGCTTCACGATCATGAACGTTTCGCTTCGTGAGCTCTCGCCTTTATTTCATCTCCTTTCTTTCCATTGCATCTCGATTCATCGTTCTTGTTCTTCGTTCGATCTTCGTGATTCTCGATTTGAGCTTCAATTGAGCTTGTTTCGAGTTCGATTCATCGTCTTCTTGTTCATATCATCGTTTCTTGAGCTTGTCCGGTCCATTTCCCGGTGATTCCTCTTTGTTATGGCGCCTCCTTCGTCTTCTCAGAATCTTCCGTCGAATCCGGCGGATCCCTCTCCGATCACTGATCACTATGAGAATTCCTACTACCTTAACAGTTCTGATCACGCTGGGTTAAAATTGGTCACAGATCGTCTCACATTTGGTGCGGATTTTCATTCCTGGCGGAGATCTGTTCAGATGGCTCTCAATGTTCGTAACAAACTCGGCTTTGTTGATGGTACGATTCGAAAACCCTCTAGTACTAGCCGTGATTCAGGTTCTTGGTCAAGATGCAACGATATGGTGTCTACTTGGCTCATAAACTCGGTCTCCAAGAATATTGGCCAGTCTCTGTTGTTCATGTCTACGGCTGAGTCGATTTGGAACAATCTGCTGTCACGTTTCAAGCAAGACGATGCTCCGCGCGTGTTTGAGATTGAGCTGCGTCTCAGTGTTCTCTCTCAGGGATCTCTTGATGTTAGTGCTTACTATACGGAGCTGATTACATTGTGGGAAGAATACAAAAATTACATTGAGCTACATGTCTGTACTTGTGGTCATTGCGAATGTAATGCGGCGTTGTTATGGGAACAGCTTCAACAACGTGGTCGTGTTACCAAGTTCTTGATGGGGTTCAATGATACGTATGAGCAAACACGTCGTCACATTCTCATGTTAAAGCCTATTCCTATAATTGAGGAAGCTTTTAACATCGTTGCTCAGGATGAGAGGCAGCGTAATATCAAAACCTGTTGTCAAGACTGATGTTGTAGCCTTCCAGACAACAGGACCAGGACCTGCTGCGGAGTATGTTAAATTCATGGAGCTTACTGCTGCGTATAACGCATACCGTCCTCATGTTAATCGTCCTCTTTGTACGCATTGTGGACAACTTGGCCACACTGTTGCTAAATGCTTCAAACTCCATGGCTATCCCCCTGGCTATAAGTCATCTTCTTCTGGTTATCAAGGACAGTCTTATGGTGCTCCTCAACGTCCTTTCACTCCTTGTGGTCAACAAAATTATACCCCGCGCTCTCAAATACCTCCTAAGACTGTTGCTCAGATAACTTCTCATGCTGATTCTACTCAGTATGTTCCTCCTCCTGCTGTTTTAGCTACCTCTCTGGATGTCAATCAGCTGAGTTCTTCCCAACTTCAGTCTATAATTCAGCAGCTCCAATCTCGCGTTCAACTCCCTGAAAATGTAGCTGCTTGTACAACAGCTTCTATCACTGAGAAAGGTGTCATGGATCCACAATCTTCCTCTGGTATCAGTCTCAATATCTCTTCTAACCTTCGCTATAAAAATCACATTTTTATTTTCCATCACAAATGTCTTTCAACTCTCTATAATTCATTACCTAAACAGTCTTGGATAATTGATAGCGGTGCTACAAGTCATGTGTGTGCTGATCTTTCAAAATTTCAGGAAGTCTTCGATGCATCTAATCTGACAGTTTCATTGCCAAATGGAACAACTTTTCCCATCTTGCATACTGGCACAATTAGGCTTTCTGATACATTAGTGTTATATGATGTTTTACATGTTCCCTCATTCCATTTTAATCTCATCAGTGTACATGCATTACTTCATCATAACAATTGTTCTGCACGTTTTTACCCTAATCGTTGTTTTCTCCAGGACTTTTCTCAGGCCTCGATGATTGGGAAGGGTGATGTGTTCAATAGTCTTTACATCCTTGATTTGTCTGCCTCTTCATCTACTGCTTTGCCTGCTGGTTTTTGTGGCTCCTTGTCGGTTAATTCCTCTACTTGGCACAATCGTTTGGGCCATCTGTCTGCTGCTAAGCTCCATGTCTTGTCTGATGCTTTGTCTTTACCTAGTTCGTGTATGTCGTCTCATGAGCACTACTCTGTTTGTCCTTTAAAAAAATAAAAACGTTTATCTTTTCTGTTTCATAATCACAAGTCTACTGCACCGTCTGCTTTACTTCATTTAGATACTTGGGGTCCGTTTTCTACTGAGTCTGTTGATAGTCATAAATACTTTCTCACTATAGTGGATGATGCCACTCGTGTTACTTGGGTGTATATGCTTAGCAATAAAACTGATGTTTCTCATATTTTTCCTACTTTTATCACACATGTTCAAACCCAATATAATGCTAAACTGAAAGCTATTAGGACTGATAATGCTCAAGAACTACGTTTTACTGATCTCATCACAAAATATGGTTTAACTCACTACTTCTCTTGTGCTTACACTTCTCAACAAAACTCTGTAGTTGAAAGAAAACACCAACACCTTCTTAATGTAGCCAAAGCTTTGTTGTTTCAATCTAATATTCCTTTATCTTATTGGTCTGATTGTGTTGTTACTGCTGCATTTCTCATTAATCGACTTCCGTCCCCATTATTGAATAATAAATCACCATATGAGCTTTTACTCAAAAAGATTCCTGATTACAATGTACTACGAGCTTTTGGTTGTCTATGTTATGTTAGCACTCATGCTAAGGATCGTCATAAGTTTAGTCCTCGTGCCCGTGCATCTGTCTTCTTGGGTTATCCCTTTGGTTACAAAGGATATAAAGTGTTAAATTTAGACACTCGCTCTGTTTCTATCTCACGTAATGTAGTCTTCCATGAAACTATTTTCCCATTGCGTGATGATTCTTCTCATGTGTTTGGTTTTTTCTCTCATATCATTCTTCCTGCTTCTGCATCTTATGTCCCTGAGTCTACACCTACTACTTCTCATGCATCTTCATCTCATAATTTCCCTACATTCCCTCCATCTCATGTTGTTCCAATGGTTTATGAAACAGTCATTTCAGATACGTCGTTGGTTTCTTGTCCTGTTTAACGACCACGCAGACAGGCTAAAGCACCCTCCTATCTTTCTGACTACCATTGTGCCCTTTTACACTCTCATACATCTCATATTGCTTCTCATTACACCACTCCTTATCCCTTGTCCTCTGTTATTTCTTATAAACGTCTTTCCCCTCCTTATTTCCAATTTTTGATGTCTTTTTCGGTTGAGACTGAACCTAAAAACTTCTTCCAAGCCATTACATATGATCGGTGGAAAGGGGCTGTTAATGAGGAGATTGTTGCCATGGATTTGAACAAGACTTGGTCTGTTGTTTCTTTACCTCCTGGTAAGATCGTTGTTGGATGCAAGTGGGTGTTTACCATCAAGTTCCGAGCTGATGGTACTGTGGAGTGTTACAAGGCAAGGCTTGTTGCAAAGGGATATACACAACAAGAAGGTGTCGACTACAATGAGACTTTCGCCCCGGTGATTAAGCTTACTAGTGTCAAGTTGATGGTTGGTCTTGCTGCTTCCAAAAGATGGAAACTCTCGCAAATGGATGTTTCTAACGCCTTCCTCCACAACACTCTTGATGAGGAAATTTACATGTCTCTTCCTTAGGGCTATACGCCTGGACCTTCTGAAGTTCTTCCTCCTAATCCGGTATGTCGCTTGCATAAGAGCCTTTATGGTCTCAAACAAGCTTCTCGCCAATGGAATCGAACTTTTTCGAAGGTTCTTATCAATGCTGGTTATGATCAGTCTGAGTCTGATACGAGTCTCTTTGTCAAAGCTACTCCTACAGCATTTGTTGCAGTCTTGGTGTATGTTGATGACATTGCCATTGCAAGCAACAATGATACTGAACTTACTGCTCTGAAGCTGGCTCTTGCTACTGCTTTCAAGATCAAGGACTTAGGGCCTATGCGTTTCTTTCTTGGTCTTGAGATAGCACGCTCCTCTTCTGGAATTTATGTATGTCAACGAAAGTACACTTTGGATCTCCTGGAGAGTGCTGGTCTTCTTGCTTGCAAACGTTCGAGTGTGCCCATGGACCCTTATGTTCCTCTCAGTACTGAAGATGGAGTTCATCTTCCTTCTGTAACTCCTTATCGTGAACTGATTGGTCGTTTGCTTTACTTAACGATCACTCGTCCTGACATTACCTTCGCCGTTCACAAACTCAGCCAGTTTCTTCAGAAACCTACTGATGTTCATCTTAATGATGCTCACAGGGTTCTGAAGTACTTAAAGGGGAATCTTGGACAAGGCTTATTCTATTCCTCTTCCTCTGAGCTCTGCTTGAATGCTTTTGCTGATGCAGACTGGGCTTCTTGTCGAGACACTCGCATTTCCACTACTGGCTAATGTGTCTATCTCGGTACATCTCTCATTTGCTGGCGTTCACAGAAGCAAAAGGTTGCGAGTCGTAGCAGTACAGAAGCGGAGTACCGTACTTTAGCTGATGTTACTCGAGAGATTCTTTGGTTTCAGAAGCTACTCCGTGACTTTCACATTGATGTTACTGCTGTTGCAAAGCTGTTCTGTGACAGCAAATCCGCCATATACATCGCCACCAACCCCGTCTTTCACGAACGCACCAAACACGTTGAGCTGGACTGTCACATTGTGCGGAATCAATTGAAGGCTGGTACGTTGAATACTATACATGTCACGAGCCAGAACCAGTTAGCTGACATTCTTACCAAACCGCTTCATCATGGTCCATTTTGTTATCTCCTTGATAGAATGTCTATCTCAAACCTTTATCTTCCTCGAGATCTAGATTAAGGCTTGTGGGGGAGCGTATCAGATATGCGTATGATAGTGTGACTGTGCATGTTAGATATTAGTTGTGCAGTTACAGTAAATCTTTAATAATTGTATATAAGAGAGCACAAGATGTAAAGTAAATTTAATGAGAAGATTTCAACATTCATAACAAACTTTCTCTCGATTCTTTTTCTCTTTCGTAAACCTTGGTAGGCTTCTCTCCTATTTTTAGGAATAGTGTGGGTCATGTTAAGCCATTTTCGGAAACATATGTTATGAACCAACGTACCGTGACGAAAAAAAATGTTGTGAACCAACGCGAATCAATTCGAAATAACAAAGAAAACTTAAAAGCAAAAATGTATTGAGATAAAGTTTAATATATTGTTGTCAAAAAATAAAAAATAAAAATAAAAAAATAAAGTTTAATATATTATTTTAAGTATAACTATGCTTCAAAATCCACCGTCACAACATTGACCACCTTCTTCTTATTCCTCTTCATCGAGCATATCGTTTCTTAGCAAATCTCAACCGTTGATTCAGAATGCACCGGCCGTTAGATACACATTCATACACTCCTTTCACGATTCAATCTCGATCTTTTGCAATCACTGTCCAATCACCGAGATTGAATGCCTTGAGGTATGTATAATAGAAGACATGGTGCTTCAATGGAGTTAATGAATAAGAAAAATTCTGTTGATATCGCCATTGATGGAGTTTTGCAGAAGACAAACATATATTATTATCATGTTGTTTGATTCATGGTAAGAAGGTTTTTTTGATTCATGCTAAAATTTTACATTATATTTTTTACATTTAGGTGTTTTTTTAATGATAATATATAGTTATTACAATTTATATTAGTGAATATAAGTTCGGGTATTTAACCCCTCTTGATCATATGGCTCTTGAATCAGTTCAAGTCCTAGTAATTTATTAGTGATTAGTGTAAAATGTAGTTGTCGGATAATGAATGAAAAATATGGTTTATGTTTAGGGGTTTCTTTTATCATGTAGATTTGGATAATTGTGAGCTCTGTTGTATATTCAGGTCCAGCATTACGATTTTTTAACATGGCTAGATCCTACACCAAAGAGAGAGGGTCGACAACTGAAGTTGTCCAAAAACTTGCATAGATAATACAAGTAAGAGAAATACTTCAATACTCACCGGTCAACCCTAAACCACTTGACGGACATTTATTTGTTTTATTAAGAAAACTTCATTTGAAAATTTCATACACTTGGCGTCTAAACAATAGTTTGAGCACCATTAAATTTCATACACAATCACCGTTGGGAATGAAGAGGAACTAAATACACTAGGCCGATACGAGAATCAAAGGGCATCTCTAACTTCACTCTATTTTTTACAATAAAATAGAGTTTAGAGTAAAAATACTCAAATGATATTATATTTCGAACTCTATAATAGAGTGAAAGATATGTTTACTCTAAATATAGAGTAATTTGTTTTTTCTTTTGTTCATCATTCTATTTTCTACTCTAAAATATAGTACCATCAGAGCAAACTTAAATTATATTATAACATCTCCAAAAAAACTGTATAACTTCAAACATAGAGTTTTTGGCTGTTCAAAAAAGAATTTCAAAATTTCAAATTTAGAATTTTAAAGATTGAAACTTCATATTTGAAGTTTCACTACTCAAAACTCTAAATTTGAAGTTTTATTTTTTTATTTTCATTTTGGTCCTTATAATTAATTACACATCACATTTATGATTCTTAAGTATTTTCTCATTTATCATTTTAATCTTTAAAACTTTTGTATATCATAAATTTTTCAAATTTATTTTTATAAACTCAAATTTTACTCATAAAATTGAATTGAAATTTTAAAATAAGATTTATAATATTTTAAAACTAAAATTATACAACAATAATATAACAAAAGAAAGTTAATAATTTTTTTTTAGAAATACATAAAGACATAATTATCACACAAATTTAAATATTACAACAACACTAATAGTCTAGTAAATTTTCTCCGGAACTTCTAGAATATTGTCCAAACAAATTTTATATAACCAAAGATGGAACATTACAGAAATAATTATATGGAATAATGTGGTATTTTGCTTGTAGTTTAATATTTAATTATGTATTTCTATTTATAATTTATAATTTTGGTTTAAAATTTTATTAATTAATATTATTGTAATGCTTTTACATATGTGCTAGTTATTTATAAATATTTTATGGATTTACATTAATTATATGGTAAATATAAGGACCATAGCGTAAATTATAAATAATTTTTAAGTTAGATTTGAAGTTTTGTTTTTGGAGAAGAACACATCGAAACTTCAAATATAGAGTTTTGCAAACTCTAAAATAGAGAGTCTTTTTGGAGATGCTCTTATAGAATTACTCTATTTTAAAGTAAAAAATAGAGTAAACCATCGGAGATGGTCTTAACATTGAAACATTCCGTTTATTACCATGCGACATTTAAGAGGGTGTATTGAATCTGACATTTGAAGTAATTCGATTTTTAATGAGTTTGTAGATGATTGCAGGAGAATTAGAGAATTTGGTGTGAGTTTTGCTAAAACACTCTAGAACCTCATCTAAAACAATGAGATTTAGATTTTTATTTTTATAACTAAGGAACTCCCTTCAAACACTCTAGAAACAATTAAAGTACTCTAAAATCTTCAACTTAAATTTTGTTCAATAACAGTGGATTTCAGAGTATTTTATGAAATGACAAGTTCAATAACACTGAATTTTAAAGTGTTTTTTAAAATCCATGTTTGAATAACAGTGGATTTGTCATTTTAATACAAATCACTTGAAACTCTTAATTGAATACACTCCGTTTATAAATTACAGACATCATTTATTTTTTAGAAGAACACACGATAAACATAGATACACATGCAGATAGATTTAAAGGCCCAAATATTCATTCTATGCTTGTGATCTTGTTTCTCTTTTCTCTATCAGTCATAAAATATTTGTTAATTATTGGCTTATTGACGATTTTTCAGAACCATACGCAGAAAATTGAAAACTGCTATATCTGCCGGTAAAGCTTCTGCCCTGAAGGTGGAGGTACCAACTGATAGGTTCGTTTTTTTTTTTTGTAAGCTAACTGATAGGTTCGTATTTCAGGAGCTGAAGAGAGGGGATTTAACTATTAAGTTTTGTTTCTAGTCCAAAAAATTATGAGTTCGGTCCAAAATTTCTGCGATAAAAAAATATATTTTTGGCCCCTAGCTGTTGAGTTCCTCTCAACTCCTCACTCCAATTCTTTGGTTGATGAAAAAGTAAAACCTGTTATAAATTAAGCATTGAAATGATCATCCACTTCTTCACCAAACTCAAGCACTATGATCATCCACTTCTTTACCAACTCAAGCACTATGATCATCTACTCATCAAACACTATGATCACCCACTCATTTACCAAATTAAGCACTATCTTTGTTATTTTATGTATTGTTGTTCACTATAAATACCATCACTCATCTCACTCTTTTGTACACCATAAAACAAGAACAAGAGTTTATAATCAAAGAACCATTACATCTTCTTCTTCTTCCTTATAATAAACTCTCTCCCTCATATTAGTGTTATTTGCTTCCTACGGGTATTAAATTCTACTCTTATTTAAATTTCTCGATACTATAAATTATAAGTTATTTCATAACACGTTATCAGCACGATCACTCTGCAATTCGGTAAAATTTATTTGTATCATTTATACCCTGTTATAATGGTCGGTATACCGCCTCTACTATTATTTATATCATGTTATAATGGCCGGAATACCGCCTATATTATTTACTAGTAATTTAATTTATTTATTGGTCGGCCGAGCCGCCTTATATCCTGTTTATTATTTATTGGTCGGCCGAGCCGCCTTATATCCTGTTTATTATTTATTGGTCGGCTGAGCCGCCTTATATTCTGTTTATTATTAATTGGTCGGCCGAGCCGCCGTATAATTTATTTATTATTCTGCATTGATCGGCTGAGCCGTCGCATGATTTATTGTCATATAACATAAATATTTCATTGTCATAATTTTTCACTTTTATGAAATTTTATAGATTTGATTGACCGTTTAATACGATATTTTCGGACTAATTTTTGGTGCACTCGATTTAACCCCAACGGTCACAAAGAATTTTTTTCAAAAATTTCCCCTTTCTCCAACGGTCATGAACAGTAATTTTCATCTATAAATACAACTCATTTTCACTTCATTTCATCATCCAAAACATTTCATCTTCTCTCAAAAATTTCAAAATCGCTCTCCTCCGATTTTTCAAGAAAGATGATTCGCGCACTTTTGTTTTTATGTGCCATTTTTATTTGTGTTTCTATTTATGGTTTATTCGATGGAGAATTTACTCCGAGTGAATTTAAGATGATTATCGGTTTAATTTTCTTTACATCGCTTCTCCTTGTAATTGCTTGTATGATTAATGTAAACGGTTTTTAAATTATGAAGTTCATAATAAATGGTTCATTTTAAAATTGCGAAATTCTAAATATATATATATATATAGTCATTTTAGACGATGATATATATATATATATATATCAACGCTTGTCTATATGTAAGAATAATAGTTATTTGATGAATTAAATTTTGCTTATTATACTTTAATATGCTTCATGGTTTAATGGTATTAAGGAAACATACTTTATGATTCATGGTCTACATCATAAAAGAAATTATTTGTAATCGGTTAGTTTTGTGGTCGATTAGTCTTTGGTCTAATATCATAAAAGAATTTGGATTATATGTTGATATTTACTAATGTAATGGCCATGTTTATATGAGCAAAATTTAAAGTTTTCAGGATTGTGTATTCTCTCGGAAAGATATGTACAAGTTATCAGCCAATTCAGAAACGTGAACAGCTGAAACTTTCATCGCCGATATACTTCTGTTTATAAGATAAGTATTTTTATGCTTTATATACAAGTTTAACAAACTTGATTAGATAAATCAATTTGCATGAAGTTGGCAGTGATATAAATTTGTTCATTAAATTGATTGATAGGTTAAACTTTGTTAAAAAGCATGAGAGTAATAATATAGTCTATATAATAATTACTATGAAAGTTTTATTTATTTTCTGATATAATAAGACACCTTTGTTAATACATATTTATATATATTTGAAATATTTTGATTTTATTACCATTTATATTGAGGATTTTAAGTTTAAAGCTTGACTCTAAAAGATCCATAAGTTTTGGAAGATAATATATATAAAAAAGGTATTATCACCTGAAGTGATTACCTAAAGCTCATTTTGTATTTTGCATTTAAAGATTACAAGACCTGAAGTCTGTAAATAAAGCCAACTATGTTGGATGTTAAGTTTAAAAGTAAAATTTCTTCAAGAAATTTTTTTTATGATGCATATATATTGAAAAATATCTATTGATAAATCACGTCTAGTTGATTATGATTCATTCTCCTGAAGAGAATATGACATTTAAAAAACTCATAAATAGTGGTTTTAGACGTGAGCATAAATGAGGTCAAGGTCCAAAGAGTTTCTTTATAGAACTCATACTCTCACTTAAAGTTGAGAAAATAAACATGGTAATAAAGAAAAGAAATTATGAATTCATCTGAAGATGAAAGAAAATTTATTGTGTGTACAATACAAGGTAGTAAAAACTTATAGAATGCTTAAAAAGAGGATATATATGATGCTCCAGAAGTATACATAGTATTACTGCACATAAAAATTTAATTTAAAGTTCTTAAGAATGCAATTTAAAGTTCTTAAGGTATTGTATTTTTATAAGTATCAAAAGTTAAAAGGATCTACGAAAAATACATAACCCATGTAGGATATGTTGTTGATTAAGAAAATGAGATACATTCGAGATTGATAAACCTGTAGTATTATCATCTCGAGGGGAAGAGTTAAAGAATCTCACTTTTTATGATAAGTCAAACATCCAGAAGATTATGTTTACACTAAAACTAAGATTAATGAATTTTTCTCAAAGTAAATCCGTAAGATTTTGAGACACTTATGTTGAGACAATAAGCAAACGAAATGATATATACATTTCAATCAGAAATAATTCTCAAAGCAGTATAAGTATTTTAGAGAAAATATCTACAGCCTCTTATATATTGTACTACACAAAGATTAGTATAATGAAGATAAATGTATAGTAAACTAGAAGTTTACATTTGGCATGAATCAGTTAGACCATTTTGGTTCATTAATAATGCGAATATATACTTAAAGGTCATATGCATAGTCATATAAGAACCAGAAGATTCTTCCGAATGATTTGACATATGTTGCTTACCCATAAGATAAAAGGGTAATATGGTTTTCACCAGCCAAAATAAGATATTGGCATAAATAACGAAGATGTTAGTGGACTGATCACCCACTATGCATTTTTATAATATTGGTGAATTCACTTCTTAAAGTCTTTAACGACTATAGCACATTCACTGAGATAAGTGCTAAACATTTTGAGCAACATTGGATCGCATCAAGCCAATAAATATTCACTAGTTCTCCCCATCATTGGTATAGAATCAGAAACCAATCATTTTCATCTAAGAATGTTGGATGTTGCTCCGCCACAGAGCTTCAAATGAAGATGTGTTTTCAAATGAGGTTGGAAATATATGTTGGATATAAATCTCTATTGACACTTAAGAATCCAGAGCCATCCCCGAAAACTATAAGTAAGGCTATACATGAATTCTAAAAGTGAGTTAGTACTTCCAACATAAGGGGGAGAAAATAAACAGCTGGAAAAGAAAATAAGTTGAAATGAATTATCATTGATCCTCGGGCTAAACACAATGTGAAATAGAAGTCCAAAAGATAATTCATTTCAAAACTTACTAAAGCAGTTGCCAGACACGACCCATATAAATATAGTGATCAAGTCACATATACCAGCTGTAAATGCTCCAATAAAAATAAATGTTCTACAAGAACAATATCAAACTGCTAGTCACGCCTGCAGCGTGGTAGACAGATTGGTTCCCAAGATAAATCCTCGTAAATGAAAAGGAGCATATATTGATAATGGTCAAAACGAGGCAATATAGTTTTGTATGATCTCCAGAAGAGAAATTAAACATGACTGACGAAAATTCAGGTACCTGAGACAAATGAAGAGATCTCAATAAGTTATGTCATGTATGAAACAAAATGGAACCGATAAGAAAATTGACGTCGATGATATTATACATGCAAAGTAGCAGTTGATATAATAAATGAGAAAGAGGATCATGAAAGAAAGTCTATTGAAAAGTGTACACAAAGAAATGATTGGCCAAATCAGAAAGATGCAATAGACAAAGATATAAACTTCTTGTGAAATAGAGAAGTATTTGGACCAGTAGTCCATACACTAAAAGGTGTAAAACAAGTGAGATGTAAATGAACCGTTGCACACAAAGAAGGATCAATATGAAATTGATTGTGAAGAGACATAATTTCATATGGTAGATGCAACTAGTTTCAAGTTCCTTATAGTCTGGTAATAAAGGAAGAACTTGAATAAAACAATCCACTTGAAAAATGTTAATCCCTGAAAGTATAATCCATGAAGGATTGATGATATCAAAATCATGTTCCCGGGAACTCTGCATATTCGATCGAATTGAAACAAACTATTTTATGGGATATATGAAATATTATAAGGTTAACAAATGTATCCATTTGTATTTATCAAGAGATTATAAATCAATAGAATCATGATTTGAATATAATCAAAACTCCTGAAGAGTTATAGAAAAATTATATTTTGAAAGAAAACTCTTGACAATACTATATTGTTTTTATGTATTCTAAACTGGAGATCTAAAACTGAGATGTTATCATAAAGATCCTTAAAGTATTTTATTTAAGACGCTCGTATATGTTTGGTCCTGAAATACCATACGTAAGAGTGTTATTTAAGAAAATTATTAATCTTTTTCATTACTGAAAGATGTAATTTCATATGAAAAGAAAGAAAATCATAATAGTAACTTCTATAGTTACAAATGAATAATTCGTATGTACGAGACGAATTTCTATACGATTATATGTAAGAAATTTGGTTTGAAATCCAAATAGACCAATAAACTATTGTCTAAGTCAAAAGAGAATTATGGACAAGAAGTCTAAAGGCCCTAGATATCATAATAGAAATGAATAGAGTTTATTCTCTTAATCTTAATTCTCTGAAGAGAGTTGATTGGAATGCATATCCTGAAGATATTATTTCCAGAGAAAGAAATATGATAGTAAGTGTGGTTGTACTCTTTTTCCTTATCATGTTTTTTTTTCCCATTGGGTTTTTCCATGACAAGGTTTTAACGAGGCAACAAAGAACATACAAAAGATAGACAACCAAAGAGAATGTTACAATTTGAGAGATGAAAATCTATCATTGTTCTAAAGGTTCTATGACTACTCATTCGAGGGGGAGCTTACGTAGTTGTACTCTTTTTACTTTTACTACGGTTTTTCCCATTGGGTTTTCCATGACTAGGTTTTTAACGAGGCACCACGTAATACAAGATGGATGATCAAGGGGGAGTGTTATAAATTAAGCATTGAAATGATCATCCACTTCTTCACCAAACTCAAGCACTATGATCATCCACTTCTTTACCAACTCAAGCACTATGATCATCTACTCATCAAACACTATGATCACCCACTCATTTACCAAATTAAGCACTATCTTTGTTATTTTATGTATTGTTGTTCACTATAAATACCATCACTCATCTCACTCTTTTGTACACCATAAAACAAGAACAAGAGTTTATAATCAAAGAACCATTACATCTTCTTCTTCTTCCTTATAATAAACTCTCTCCCTCATATTAGTGTTATTTGCTTCCTACGGGTATTAAATTCTACTCTTATTTAAATTTTTCGATACTATAAATTATAAGTTATTTCATAACAAAACCTTTCTTAATGAATGATGTCCTTGATAGTCAAAGCTTTTATAGGTGAAAGTGAAATGCTTCTAAAATATTTGAGGTGGTAGGACTTTATAGCGTATCCAAAAATGAAAGAGTTCAGCAGTAATCGGTGTCGTAGGAGCGTGGCCGTGGCCGTGGTGGTCGTAACTCCTAACTAAACTATATGTTTTAATTTATAACTAGATCTTGACCATGTATTTGTTTTCATTTATATGTACAAAACATTTAGTTTTTACATCATTAGTTATCTATTTTACTAAAATTAAAATACAAAATAATATTTATCTATTTTAAGTGGTTTCTTACAGATTTTGATTATTTTTAACCAATTCTAACCATTTTATTTATTTATTTATTTTTTCTAATTAATTAGACAATATTTATTACAAAGTATAAAATAGAACTTACTTATTTTAAATGTTTATTATTTTTATTTTTTTTTCACTCTTCTTAACAATATCATTAATTGTATTTACTATAATAATCAACACCATTTATTTTAAATGTTAACCATAATAATTTCACCGTTTTAAAGAAATTTCTTCATTTGTGACAAAAATTAAAACCGGTTAATAAATAAAATTTTTATTTGTTTAAAGAATCAATTAGACATATGCATCCGAGTACCCACTCGAATACGAATTGATTTTTTTATATCGAGGTTTTTTTATTTTAAAATTAAACTCTATTCAGATATTAAAAATTTTTGGACGGGGTTCGAGTCGGATCCTTCCGGATTCGAATAGGTTCGTATGAACCTAAAATATCCAAATAACCCACATGTTTAAAACTGTCATCAAACAATTTATAAAGAAAAAAGTAAAATTAACCGACCAAGCTCTAGTTTATTATAATATAAACCTTTTCAAATGTGTATTAACAGGTTCACAATAATGTTAGTTTACTTGTTTGTTATCTAATTAATTTTCTCAAACTGTCACTAATTATATTTGTAGCCTTTTATCTTATATATTTATTTCGGTAGATTTGAGTTTGATTATTAGAACATTTAGTAGGAGTATTAGTTATTGTTGGTATGAAAAATGAGTTTGATTATTAGAACATTTAGTAGGAGTATTAGTTATTGTTGGTATGAAAAATGAGCCACATTGGCATATACAGAGAAACCTCTATAAATTAATAATGTTGGGACTATACCAAAACTATAATTTTTTTATTAATTTATAGAGATATTAATTTATCGATATACTAATTGAACCAAAAACTCAATTTGGGACTATAAAATTATATTATTTTATAGAGATTTTTAGTGTATATTAATTTATAGAGTATTAATTTAAAGAGGTTATACTATATTCCTACGATAGAGTGAACCGGTTTGGTTTGATTTTAATAGGTGGTGAATGATTTATTTAAATTACAGTCTGTTTGTTTAAGAGAAAGGAATATTCCTACATAAACTCGGGTGATAATGCTTAGACGTTAATAATGTATAATAAATGAAATGTTATTTAATTTATGACTTTCTAGTGAAGTCCATTTTTAAAATATCACACATAAAAAAAAGTTGAAAAAAAGTTGTGACTTCTATTTTAATAGATAAGATCTATAAATTTATATTATACTATGGTTTATGTTTTAAATTTGTATGAAAAATATAGATGTATTTCATGTTGTATTTTATATCATACTATGATTTTTTTTATTTTCTATATTGAATCAATTTTCTATTATAATGTTTGCAGAAATTTTTATATTTTTCTCCATATCAAAGTTTTTCGCAGTGTAAAATTTTATAACGTACAAAACAACTTAAATTATAAAATTCGAACTGGTTTTATATTAATAATAACATAAAGGGTTGAGAATATTATAGGCGTATATTAGTTGTAAATATCAACTTATGTTTGAAGCATGTATTAATTTGGTTTGATGTTTAGTTTTTTAAGATAATCAATAAATCCTTAAATTGTGCAACGTGAGTATATATATAGCGAGATTTGAGCATTTATAGGGGATGTGGATTTAGTTAATGTCGTTTAGTAATTTTAGGAAATGTGGTTTTAATTAATTAGGAAAATCATATATGTATATTTTAAATATTATTTTTTTAATAAATGTATGAGTTGAATGACATTGTAAATAATTCTAAAAAGTAAAGGCATAATATAGAAGTGTATGATTAATCATATTCTTCTCAACTTTTTTTTTTCTTTTGTGTTGTAAACTTTATGTGTCTTTTATTTTAGTTAAGAAACCTTTAATCTTTAATATTAATGGGTGTTTAAAAAAAGTGTTCAAAAAAACTCTTTAATATTAATATCTAATCTATTAAAATAGAAGTACAAATTAAGATTAACTCTTAAACTTACACAATATTTACAGTCTAATGCCACTGAAATAATTAAATGAACATATTTTTAAGTAATTTTTGTCTTTTCCAAAATTAACAAAGTAATAATTACTCCTAATTCTATGCTTTCCATGTCTTTTTCAAAATTAATTAAACATTTCATAAATTAAATTCACTATCAATTCAATATAAATCTTTTAACTTATCTATGTAATATTAATATTATAAAAATTAATGAATATCAATAATATACACAAAATATTTATGTAACAATATAAGTTAAATTTGTCTCATTCTCCCCCACAATTCACGTTACTCTCTTTTTTTTGGAACAAATTCCTTTTCTTACTAATATAAATATATTACATGCACCATTATAATTATTTCCAAACTTACCATGTATATAAAATAATTTATTAGACATTCTTATAAAATTTTGATCAAAAATAAAATAAAATAAAACATTTGTATAGATGCACAGATCATATTCTAAAAATGGTGGTAATACAATTGACGGTTTACAAGATAAAATAAAATAAAAATATATAAACTATAAAATATAAACTATAAATCTATTATGCTTATAAATGTTATTAAATAATTATTTAACACATGTAAAATTTAAAATACATATTATCACTTAGACAAAATAAATATTTATTTACAAAAATAAAAGTAAACATCCACAAGGTCGTGGTTTAAATGTACACAAGTGTAAACTCATTTATATTTTCTTATCAGTTACATCCAATTTATATTATATTTTATTTTCTTACAAATTTAAATCTTAATTTGTATATTTTCCAAATTTGATAGAAGTTTAGCAATCATTTTATTTTCTTAAAAATATTATAGCTAATGATTCATTTATAAATAGCATAATAATTCACAATTGTCTATTCTCGTGCTTTTTATTCAAAAAATTTGTTCGCTATATATCTAAGAGGATCTTATTATATAAATGTTAGATTTTTTTATATAATACCTAATATCGGTGATACATTTTACGCTAAAAAGATAAAATATAAAATTAAATACAAATATAACATTTACATTTACAAATATATCATTAAATATAAACATAATTTAAATATTCGCACGGTCGCGCAGATCAAATCGCGGTATATATTGAAAGCAAAGCAGGCCAACGACTATATAGAAGATAATTAACGCTGAAGCCAGTACAGTAAACCCATTTACCTATTTGGACCTTTAATATATGCTCTAGACAAACGTTTAACCATAACCGCAATCAGAATCCGGCCAATACTCAATTTAAACCAGTAATCAGTTTGTTGTTTCGTTCAACTAAATAAACCATATGGCAAAAATTGGTAAGAATAATAATAATATAGCAAGAAAATATAATGAAAAAAATGTGAAAAGGATAGAAATAAAAAAAAGGTTAGTGGGAAGACTAATGGATAATGGCACACAGCTAACAGTCGTCCACAAAAAATTATGAGATCGTCTAATTGATTCGACCGATTATAGTACACTTCACAATCTAGTTAGTACTATTAATATACCACTTTCTAGTAAGAAACTTTTGGGTTAGTTTCTTTTGTCTCTTTTTAATTAATCGATACGTTGTATTCTACAACCTCATTCCTAATGTTTTTCTTTTAATTCTTTTTGTTAGAAACTAAAAATATCATTTTGATTAACACTTCAAAATTTTAACAAGAGAAATATTTTTTTCATTCTCCATAACAATTATGCAAGCAAAATTCAGAATACTAATATGATCTTTTTTTTTGTGTAAATGTTAAGATTTATACCATGATTTTTAGAGTTGTGGCAAGTCATTTATTACAAGAAAAGAAGAAAGAAAGGCAACAGAGAAAATTACAGGCCCGCAGGCAACAAAGAAAGATAGAGCAGGAGCAGCGACGGGGATGGCGAAGGATGGCTGTGGCGGCTGATGGCAAGGAGGCGGTCTTTGATGAGACGGAGTGTTAGTAACATTTTTTCCATTCTCCATAACAATTATGCAAGATCTTAGACGAAGTGTTAGTAACACTACATTTGAGTTTTTTGCTTGCATAATTCTTCTTCTTGCTCAAAAGAAGTGTTAGTTTCACAATTTTATAAAATATTGGTTTACAAATTGAGTTTTAGAAAATTATTTTAATAGTTTTCACAACGAATGGATTTTTAACTTTGTGATCTATACTCTTTGTCAAACAGAAAGTAAATGAGAAATTTTACTTATATTGTACTAGAAATTTATACTTTTATAATACAAAAATAAATATCTAAGAAGTAGTTATTCTAGGTATAAATTTATAAGTAAATATAGTTAGAAAAAAAATTCTTATAAAAATACATCCATTAAACTAAAGTTTGTGTAGTTTAATAATATTTGTCATTTAAAAACTATTACAAAAACTAAATTAAATTATTAATGCAAACTTAACGTGAGTATAAAATCTAATTAAATAATAACAGTTAGATTGAAATTTTAATTTTTCTTTCTTTCACGTGTAGTAACTAGTATGTATATATATATATTAAAAGATAGAATAATAGTAAAAATAACAAATATACTATTTTCGTATAAAAGTAAAAGTGGACTCACAATATGCTTACCAAAACTGGTCATATGAAATCTAGACATCATCCAGAATAAGGAATAAAAGAGATTCGCCTACTTTTGAGGCATCAATATTGTCAGAGCATCTCCAACTCCACTGCAAAAAAAACTATAAAATAAAGTAAAAATACAGTCATGAACAAACAAAAAATTATTATTTTATATATGCAATAATGATTTTTTTGTTTGTTTATGACTGCATTTTTCGTTCCATTTTACAGTTTTTTTTTGCAGTGAAATTGAAGATGCTTTTATTGCTACCGATAATATATGATTTTTTTCATCACTGTTGATAATCTCAATGGGATTCGAGGTTCAGAAAATGTCATTAAAGTAGACGAATCACGCCATTGGACATCTTTGTCCCAAGTTAGATTCTGAGCATGGTTCGCCAGATTTAGTGCAATAATGGACGAGATCGACAGAATAACAACGAAAAGACTGGCGAGGGGTAATATTGTTAATATGCAAATTTGAATTGAAGGAGTGGCCTATCAGATTTCAAAAGGTGGGTGACCTTTTTTATCTTTATTCTAGACCATGGACATTGGACAGGCCTGATTAAAAGCTCCAAACAAATACTAAAATAGATAAAATAAAAGCTAAGATTAGAAAAAAACAAAAAAAAAAAGAACGTCGCCTTTTATTTTTATTTGTTTTATACATGAGTCTAGGAATATTTTAATTTACCGACAGAAATAATCTCAAATAAAAAATCTGTAACTATGGATTTGCCACTCTAAAATCCCACTTGGAGTGTGTGCAGTAAAGTGTGTTTAGATACGAGAGTTAGGCAGATTAAATCTGAAGGATCTGTGATCCAAAACACAATCTCCAGGATCTTGCTCGAACTAGTTGATGATATTTGTTAAGATTTCCTGTCTGTCCATATTGTATGATTTTTGAAAACAATGAATTCACATTTCAATAGTGAATAACAAATTCATGGTGCATTTTACTTTTGGGAAAAGCGTATCTTTCTGTCATATAACACACTCCCTCTGTTATTGAAACTATAATTTTCTATATTTATTTTTTGTTCCAAAATGATAGATTTTCTAAAATTTTAAGATATTTTTAATAGTTAATGTTGAAAAATTGTATATTTTTAAGAAACATTAATTGAAAATATTTGAATTGATTGAATACTATTGGTTGATATTTATTAGAAAATGTATAGTAAAATAAATAATAATTTCAATTGTAAAAAATTAATTGTTTCCTTAATATGCGTGAATACTCTATAAAATACTTCTTTTGGGAATAGAGAAATTATATGTTATGGATTCTTGAGAATATAATGTATGTTACACAAATCCGTCTTTTTAAAGTTAAATCATAATAAGTTGAACCTAACATCTTAAAACATGTCATTTTTAGTTGAACGTTCGAGCACGTCTTTAAAAGAAACATACATATCCAAATAAAAATAGTAATTAGTACATAATGATATTATTTTTAGTCGATATATTTTTCATAACTATTTTGAATATTCTTTAAATTTCTTAGCTACGTTTTAATATAAAACAAAATAGATAGAAATTTTCTTAACTCTATATGTTTTTAGAAATCAGTATTATACAGAAAGATGAAAGAGCATTGACGATTTCATTGCATATGACTAGTCATGGCATGCAGAAAATTAATCGTTCACGTAAAAAAATAAATAAATATAAGTTTCAATTTGCTAGGTACTGTATATGGTATTGAAATTTACTTCTATAATCTCAACTTGCAAAGAAAGGTATATTTATTTCCATTTGAATAAATATAATTGGAGAAACTCTAACCACCAGTTTATTCTAATGATTTGTATGGAAAACTAAAAAATAACAAATAAAGATAAAGGAGTTTGATTATTCGAAATTTCTAATCAAGAAGATAAGATAACGAAACAGACCATTTGTCTCTCTATACCTATGAGATAATTTAACGACGGAGGGCGACTTTGCCTTCTAAGTTTTTCGTATTTACTTTAATGAGCATGAGTATTGTTGGTGCTAAACCAAATAAAGACAATCAAGGCAGACGAATGTTTGGACGACACGTTCAAAACGCTTCGGTCATTTCTATTAATGAGACATAGATATGTCTTGTACTAGTCATAACACTGTTTAAAACAAAAGTTTAAGAATTTTTTATTCGTTGCACCAAAAAAAAGAAGGTGTATTCTATTTAAGATGCACTTTCAGTAATCAATATTTTAAATTCTAAATCACTAATTGCTATTGTATTTTTAAACTATCCTTTGTTAATTACTGGAATTCATATATGGGCATAATATTTATCATATTTTAAAATTCAATACTATGCAGTTAAATATTTCTATTATCTTGTCAAATTATATGCGGAGAATATATTCAATCTAATATTTAAAAAAAAACTGGAAGGATTTAAAATATAGTAAATTTTTATATTATTTTTGTTTTACTGTGAAAGTTGTTATGAGCTTTTTAAACATATTATGTAATTTCATTTAAAATTAACTAAGAAAATCTACCAAAACATCTTAAAAAACTCAATTGTCCTACTAACATTAAACTTTAAAGTATAATTTCAAATCATTATTCTATTAATACTAGAACAAGAAAAACTTAAAACTTCTGTCCCATTTAACACAGAATTTATCATTTAACACAACACAAACCATTTTAAAATCTCTTGTAGGTTATAAATTTCGCTATAAGCAAATAGACAGGCATGTGTAAATTATAAAAATTATAGACTACGTGTTGTCTAAACACATACCTAAGAAAAATCTTAAGTATTACAGTTTCAGTCAATACCCGGTTTATAGAGATCATATAAAATTCTTAATTTTTAATCATGAAACATATGTAATTAATTTTTGTGTAATAAAACATATTTAGACCAGCTTATTTGAAATATACTACATGTTTTCTAAGAAAATCCGAAAAGACAAGTTTAAATAGTTAATAGTGATTTTTTACTTTTTTTTTTAAATAGTTATAGTGGTTTTTTCCTTATCTCATTGGCTTTACAGTTGTACACAGAGATTTAAACACATTTTAAGCACACTCTATATAAGCACATAGAATCTGAGTAAAATGTTTAATAGATATAAATACCGGTAAGTGTCTAACGAGTGCTTCATTTTTCTCTCTCTCTCTCTCCCAAAATCTTTGAACAAGAGAGAGAGCGAAAGAAAAACAGCGGATTTCTTTATCTTCTGTTCTTCGTTGACAATGTCGAGAAACAAGCAAGAAGAGGATCCTCGTATCAACGGAATCAAAACTAAGATCCGTGTCGTTCCAGATTTCCCCAAGAAAGGTAACTTCTTCTTCTGTATTTTTTTGTTTATGGAAGTGCTCTCTTTTTGTTTGTTCGTTACATGCTCTGATTCGTCTGGTAGAAAACTAGTTTTCTTGGGTTTTAGTCAAAAAAAAAATCTTGTTTCTTGGTTGTTTTTTACCGAGAAAATGCAGGTTTCTTCGTCTGAATTCTCTAAAATCTTTGCTTGCCGACAATAATATTTGACTTAGAATAATATTTTGGACTGTCCAAGAACAGTGTTATTGTTGAATCTGTTTTTGTTTCGCATGAAGTATTAACTTGAGAAACCAAGAAAAAACCCAAGAATTGTTACATATGTATGAGTAAAAACGAATATGAAGGGTAATAAAAAAGGAAGAAAATTGCAGGAATAATGTTTCAAGACATAACAACAGTGTTGTTGGATCCGAAAGCCTTCAAAGATACAATTGATCTGTTTGTTGAGAGATACAGAGACAAGAACATCTCAGTGGTTGCAGGTATTATCTCTAATTTATAATTCATGATTTTTTATTAATGTTGTAAACATTGGATGTTGTGTAATTTTTCGATGGATTTACTGTTTACAAGATTCGACCTAATTGAGTGAACTCGATTTTTTTATTGTTTTCAAGATTTTCCGGGTAAAAGGTAGGTAGGTCATGATTTAAGTGACGTATATAAGAAACTAGGCCTCGGCAAAATAACCGGAACCGAAGAACCGAACCGAAACCGAACCGAAATACCCGAAACCGGAACCGGACCAATACCCTCAAATACCCGAACGGTTCCTATATTTTTATATCCGAAATAACCGAACCAGAACCGAACCGAGAACCGAACGGGTACCCGAATATATAAAAATATTAATTATATATACATATAACATCACTAAATATATATTTTTAATTTAAAATTCTATTAAAAATATTAGAAAATAGTTGAGGATAACTAAATTATTATAAAGTATCCAAACTACCCGAAAGTATCTGAAACTATCCGGATATTTTTATCCGAACTATCCAAAGTAATCCGAAATATCCAAATTTTTTATCTAAATCATCCTAATTATTTGATATTTTACCTTAAATAACCAATATTTTATCCAAATTATCCAAACTACCCGAACTATCCGAACCCGAACCGGATCCAAATGAGAACCGAACTTTTTATGGATATTTTTTGGTTCTTACATTTACTATCCGAACCGAACCGAATCCGAAACTATCCGAACCGAACCGAACCGAAAATAGGTCAAGTACTAAATGGATTCTCTAGCCCCTTCCGAACTACCCGAAACCCGAAATATCCGAACCGAACCGAACCGATACCCGAAATGCCCAGGCCTATAAGAAACCCATTACAGAAAAATCCAGTCTACTTTAGCGTTTCTTTATACAGTAAATAGTTATTTTTTCGTGGTAATTAGTGAAATTTTTGGAGTCAAATGGTGATTAATGGAATCTTTAACATATAGTTTCCGGTCTACAGGTTTCTTTCCATTGTAATTTGATGGAACGTACTTGTTTGATATACATCTAAATTAGGTAGCTCAAAGTTAGTTATCTGAAGTGGTTGTTCTAATTGTGATTGTTGGCGAGTTCTCAGGGTGGGGTTCTTATCGGAATATAAAAACCCCATTTTAAGAACCCTTCAATAATCATGCTCTTATTGTGCTAAACTAGTAGTTTGATTAAAAACTGTTGTTCTTGTTCTTGCATGTGGTTGTGTTTGCATTTATTCAAATTATATTGCTTTATACAAAGAATATTACATACCCTTTTTGACATCATAAAAAAAAATTATGATATACTATAAAAATTCGAAAGTCAGATACATATGGAAAGAGACAATATACCGTTCGTACTAATTTAACGTTTGCATTTTTACTCACGTACATATACATGCACAGTTGTAAAAAGATTCCTTTTTTTTTTCCAAGTGCAAATGCAAATAATCAAATATTTCGTTAATATCGTTGCTTTGATCAGACATTTAGTTGAGACAAGACTCTGAAATCTAATCTTTATGGGTGACTGAGTGATGGGATGAGATTGATTGCCTGGTTCATTCTTCCTCCTAAATCATAAAATAGAAAAGTTTGTTTATCCCATATACTCTTCTACTTTCTTTAAAGCTTATAATTGTTGATCTTGCCTGTGTGAAAAAGTGCAAGTGTTTGTGTGTGTGTGGTGGGTATTGTTTGGATAGATGGGTAGTTGAGTGATGGATGTAACCTTTTTAAAAGAGTTGGCCCCAAAAGAACTTGATTTGGGTTTTCTTTCTTTTTCCATCATCATTGTTTTGGCCAATTCTTTCCTTCTCTCTTTTTCTTTATGTCTCTCTTCTTCTGTGTAGTGAAGTACAAAAGATTATATTATTACTGTTCAGTGGATGTGAAGTATGATGAAGTACATCATTTCCTTTTACTTTTTAAATAAATCTGTATATTTTTTTCAGTTGCCTTCTGTAATCAATAAAATTTTGTCTATACAGATCTAAAACGAAAACGATTACAATAATCATTTGATATATATACCAAAATCTATCAGGTGGAAAACCATGAAAACTCAATAAATATGTAATGTTTCAACATTTCCATTAGGAATTTCTATTTCAATATTTTCATAAAAACCGTGTTAAAGGATGTGCTTATATGTGCATAGCACATGTCTAATGAGACATGACACTAACAAAACATAGTTGAATAATATTCAATCATTTTTCTTGTTAAATATGTCAAGTGTATATAATAAGATAAAAAATCTTATTGGGTTTGTTGTTGGGATGTAGATAGAGCTTCACTACCAGGGCCCGGCCCCGAGATTTAGGGGGCTGTAGGCGATTTCTAAAAAGTTCCAGCTAAAATTTTTTTTTGGTAAATTTGGGGGCCTAAAAAAAATTTTTTGAGGTTTTTTTCTATGTAATTTTTTCAAAAATTTTTGGGAGCCTAAAGCCAATGTTTCGTTAGGCTTTGCCCAGGACCGACCCTGTTCACTACTTGTAACATTCGACCGTATCTTTCGCGTTAGTGCTATGGAATCTGTCTATTGGGTTTGTTGTTGGGACAGATTGTCATTCTTTCGCTTTTTCTTCTATACCAATTTTATTAATAATACTCCTATGACATCATAATAACAACACATATAATTGTGTTTGCATAAAAGATTGATAAGACGTAATTGAAATATTTATGCAACTTAAGTAGACCTTTTTGCTAAATGACAAATCCATAAAACCACTTTGTTGTCATTTTAGGAATAGAGGCTCGTGGGTTCCTGTTCGGTCCACCAATAGCGTTAGCCATCGGAGCAAAGTTCGTTCCTCTCCGTAAACCCAAGAAATTGCCAGGTTCTTTAATTTCTTAAAACTAATCATAGAATTTGTTTCAGACAATTTTAAAGTTTATAACAAATAGTTTATGGTTACACGGCGTAAAATGTAAATAGGTGAAACGATATTTGAAGAATACGAGTTGGAGTACGGGAATGACCGGCTAGAGATGCACGTAGGAGCCGTTGAGGTTGGAGACCGAGCTTTGGTAGTTGATGATCTAATTGCGACCGGTGGTACTCTCTGTGCTGCCATTAAATTGCTCGGTAAAGTCACTATGCTTTATTAAAAAAAGCAATTTAGTAATTTCAAACCTTTTGAACAAAAAAAAAGTAATTTCAAACCTAACCGATTGATAGAATTTCTTGGACCGTGTCAGAGAGGGTTGGGGCAGAAGTTGTGGAATGTGCATGCGTGATCGAGTTACCCGAATTAAAGGTTTGCTGTCGCGAAATTTAATACATAATATTCGAAATAATAAATTTGAGATCTTTTATACTGGTGTGACATTTAATTCTTTCGAGGTGGGAAATTAATATTTTGCAGGGAAGGCAGAGACTGAAGGGGAAGCCACTATGCATGCTTGTGGAGTACAGATGATGATTTTAGCTGAGATATTTGGATTAATGATTTGGTTAATTAATTTTTGGTTATGCACCGAAAATTCGGATTACGCAGACGTATTATTGGATTATACAGTATTTTAATTTAAAATCTGGTAGATTAGCTGGAACAAATAATATGACTTCTTTGCTGCTGAAAAGGTATATATATATATATGCATTAATGCATATATGGAAGTTCACAAAGGTATATATATTAGGTTTTCTCAGTGGTACATATATAGTATTAATTATACAAGTTTAAATTCGGGTGATGAGACAATAACACCTATATTCGATGAAAACCTGTATATGGTATATAGTATATACACACATAATACACTCGAGTTCCATTTCTGAATTCAGAACACCTTCTTTTCTGGCAGAGGAACTAATTACTTTGATATTTTCAAAAGAAATTTATTAACACACCAGTATTTGAACAAGCAAACATGTAAACATCAACATGAAATCATGATTTTGAATGTTTTGGTATTTTCACACATTAAAAAAATACATTAATCATGCATCGTTTTTTTAAATTATCATATTCTAATTTTTTTTAACCAATAGTCTTCAATAAATATAATTAATCTATTTTTGTGAAATATTCTTTTTCTAAAACTCAGATTTCTACCTTAATGAAACGGAGGCGGAATTCTCTTTTTACTGAGTATATTGTCAACTTTTTCAACTTTGGCATGGGTATCCGAGCCATACGTGCAAATTGGTGGTGACTTTTATGAGAACATACCATTGAGGTAACGAACTCTACTCTTACTTTTATGACTATCATTCAACCAAACACATAGACAACGAGCATTTAGCGAAGTTATGACGTACAACACTAAATTTTTTTTTTTTTTTGCTAAACATTCGTATAACAGTAGATATTGTATATGCTGAGTTCTATATACATGCATTATCAAATTTTAAAACACAATTATAAGAGACAAATTAATGATTTCCTAGGTCAAGACGACAAGAGATATGATTACGATATCCATTTGATATTGTAATTATATATCATAAATAGTCTTCCATCCAATTCTTTTTGCCATGATTATGTTTTGCGATCATATTTTCTGAAGTCAAACTAAAACACACACATATATATATATATATATATATATATCCATCCCCACATAAACAAAAAGACCTAACTCTTGCACTAAATTAACAAAATAAAAATTACGCCGTGTTGCTTTTTCTTCGTTTTATTAACAAAAAGGCTGAGTGTTGCTTTTATTCGTTTTGTTGTAAACCAATTTAACTATATATATTTGGCTACATAACATAACGTATTCATGTAATTAAGAAACTACTTTTTTGCATTTACAAAAAAAGAATATTTTGGTTATTGTGATTTTAATCAAAGTAATTTTAAAATTTATAGTTGAAAACCTCCACTGGATTTAAGTTTTTCAAGTACAGACGAAAGTAACTATTTCCACTAAAAAGAGAGATAAAATGATATATACATTAATTAGCTTTAGGAAAGAAAAAAGCTTGTTTCCATAAAATCACTATTTGCATTAGACTTATGAACACAAAACTGTACGGAAAGAACAAGTTTAACATTAATTTGAATTTTATGTTGATTAGAAGAGTCTCCTAGCCGTCTATAAGTTTAGTCTAGAGGATTCTTGTGTTGCTTTCCAATACTTTATTCAAAGTTTGACAGCTGCATAGTACATAGAACTCCTTAAACCAAAAGTAAAAAACGGGTATGATTGCTCAATGATTTCTTAGGAGTCCGTGTTGCCCCCTTGGAGCTTAGCTTCTTGAGAACTCAAAGCTGGTCATAGTCATATCACCTTGTATAACTGTAGGTACACGGAGAGGAGCTTGTAAGAGTTTGGACATAATACGAGGTTGATGATGTCTGAGTGTTCGTTTTCTTTTGTCCATCTTTCATATGGATGTGCGGTGTTGATAAAGTCTGAGTCTGATATATTTTAGTGAAATACTTACATGTTCATGTGTCATATCTTGAATATTTTATGGTGTGATTCGAAATTGGAGTGACATCTATTTTCCCCCTTTTCTAGTATTTTAATCATGCTGGCTACTAAGTGATGCGATTTTCTTTTGTGCAGGAAGCTAATCTCGACGCTGGAGAATCAGGGAACCATGACAAGGTCTACCAATTAACAAAGCACGAGTTTTCAAGCCCAGGACGTGGAAAGTCTAGTGGCGTACATGCTTTAACACTTAATCTCACTTCCTACTCTGCTCCATTTTTTGTTTTGCTTTGAGTTCTAATTCATTTTCTCAGTGTCCTTTTTTGGTTCTTATGATCTTTGTATAATTCACTGAATGTAAGTCACAGTGATATCAGCAAGACGAAAGTCAGTGATCCCGCATCAAATGTCTCGTTTCTGTGGAGAAGGACCAATCCACCACCTAATGGCTAATGTCACTAGATCCAACTTGACCTCATTCTCCATCATCTTGAACGAGCTGACACCTGGATTGCAGGTAGTCATGGTTTTATATTGTATATGGATTCCTGTGTAATCTTTTCTCTATAACCTTTTCTAATCTTGTGTTAACTCTGATCATGGGGTTTAGGAGATGCTTCCTCCCACAGACTCATAGCTCTAGGCTAAGACCGGACCAATGACATCTGGAGACTGGAGAATGGTGAATATGAGAAGGAAAACTTAGAGAAACAACGGTTAGAAAGAAGGCAAAGAATGGTTGGTACGTTACCATTAACATTACACTGGTCCATGATGATCTCTCTAGGCTGATCTTTCAACCTGAAATAAGATTTTTGAAAAGTTTCGTTTCTTCATTGAACTCTGCTTAAGAGAAAATTTTCATCCGGGCAACATTGGAGTTGTTTATACAGAATCTCGACATGGAGGATCAAAAGCTAATGTTCTGCTTGCAAGAGGGGCATAGAGCAAGATATCACAAAGGTTTTTGGTTATATTTTTTGTTTGTAAGAAGGTGTAGTCTTTATCTCCTAAAGATGTCCTCCTTTAGGTAGATTGTCTCT
Source organism: Brassica napus (assembly GCF_020379485.1). Classification (NCBI taxonomy): domain Eukaryota; kingdom Viridiplantae; phylum Streptophyta; class Magnoliopsida; order Brassicales; family Brassicaceae; genus Brassica; species Brassica napus. The sequence continues at coordinate 48,716,537 of NC_063450.1, read as the reverse complement.
GTAAAGTCGTATCGTCGTCTATTTCCTTCTCTACCTCTCGCGTTAAATAGTTAACATTAATGTTAGACTGCTTGCTCATACATTTGGGACAAGTTCATTGTGATCCAATTATATTTTGTTAGAAAAAACATATGTGAGGAATAAATATGGGTCAATTAGCCCAACGGAACCCATGTTGAAGCTGATAGCCACATATTTGGGTACTTAGTCCATTAGCCGTAATTACTTTTTAACACTGATTTATGATTTACTAGGGTTTAACCCGCCCGTAAATTAGAGAATAATAATATAAAAACATCTTACATTTTAATGAATATTTGAAAATGTTAGTGTAATTTTAGTTATAAATGTAACTTCCACTATTTATCTTGTTATTTTTGTTAGAGATCACAGATTTGTTTTGATTATGATAGTAAATAAAATAAAAAGCTTTAGAATGACAAATGATTGGGTTTTATACGTTAAATATTAGATTGTTTATCAATTTTTATTGGTACTTTAAAAACATTTATCTAAGAATTACTAACTCAAATGATGCTATGAAATCTAACTGAGATGTGATAAACGTTTCATAAGATACTAAACCGTTTTTATAAACTTATGAAAATCTCACTCTATAGGGTAGACGTTGAATAATAAGAGTAGCTTCCCAGATAATGTCAAACTATACACTGAGATAGATGATGGCCTACCGGTTAAAATATGAGAATTGAAATTTGTTTAAATTTGATCTCGTGAAGGAATGTGTTGTAGAAAACATATAAAGAAGAGGTTTCTAAATCTCCATAAACACAAAACTCTGAAACAAAACTGCAGAAGCAAAAATTTCCAAACCACATTAATGTCTCTGTAATACATAAAAGAAATGTGCTTAGAACATCATAGTAAGAATGAAACAGAGATGTTATGGTATCTCGATTTTCAACAAAATCTCAGTAGCTTTGTTTGGTTCTTTGAATCCTAAATATATATTTTTTCTAATTGCGACTTCCACAATCTTTCTATATATTTGATTTAACTACAATAGCCAAAATGTGTGCATTTATAGTAATTTTTTTCACCAGCATCTAAGCATAACCATAAAAGCTTCAAGTGTAACCACAACCACATCAACTTGAAGCTGATGAACTGAAACACTTGCGATCTGATCCACCACATGCGTGAAACTCAAACGCTGTCAATTCCCAGTTAGCTAATAGCCTGAGTTAGAGCTTTTTTGCTTCGTCATCTTGATTTTAACCTCACAACTTCCACCTCCTCTTCAGCAGTATTCAAACCCTCTCTTTCTTCCAGAGACTTCTCCTTTTGGTTCGAGTTCATGATCATCAAGATAGAACCTTACCGGCTTTTTTACCTCAGGTATCTTACTATTCTTTAACTGAAACCTCACAACCTGAGTGGTTTTGAACTTCTTTCTCAGCCGGAGGTCTTTGCCATCTATTCCTCTTGAAACTTAGGAATTTGTCAATCCATTTGTCATTGTGCAAGCAACGGGAACCACAGCATCCCCTCCCCACCCTTAGTTCTTTCGTACTACTTTCCCGGTGGTATTTTGGTTATCTTATTTCTAACAGAGTGAGCATCTAAAAATTTTTAAAAAAAAAAAAAAGTAGAATGAGTCCAATGTTGTTAATGCAAATAAGAAAGTAAATTATTCGCAAGTACAAAAACTAAACAGGCTCCCTAAACAACAAATCAAAGTAACATTCATTACAATAAAACACATACCGTCAGTCTTATCATGGGTCCAAGAGTATTGTCAAAGCTTAGCATCTTAACCAATACAGTTACTATACAGCCTATAATCTCTCTGCCCTTGTGTTCCCTGATCAATGCGGAGACTGAACAATGCTGTCCCAGCTGCTCTTGAGTCCCGTTCAAGAGAAGAGCCACTAAAAGCAGGCATTGCACTACTTATTATGATCTTGTTTTCATCGGCTCACGGAAGTCTAAAGAGTGTCGCTGCTGTGTTTTCTCTCTAAGGACTTGAACTATTGAAGTGACTGCACCAGCAAACAATATCAGATATTTGTTGTTGTCATATAGAGAGGTTGATGACACAAATTCCTGGGTCGGAAGGAACTGGCTCATGATTCAGCAATGACAATGTGATTTGTCTGACAAAGAATAGATTTCAGAAACAGCATTCCTGTGTTCCTTTATGGATCAGCTTGAGAGCCTGTGAACCAATGCGGTGATTACTGATATGTCTCCGTACCTGCCAATAATGTAAGCTGAAGGTTGTCCAATGTTATGTTCAGTGCACTACCGAGAGATGAAGCTTCTGAGAAGGTTGTTAGGAGTAAGCGCAAAGTTATGGAGTTTCTGCCAAGTCTTTGGATATGTTAGATTCCCACTCTCGATTCATCTCTGTATGGCAATAAATCAAAACATTCTAAAATATTTTCATATCCCAAGTCAAAAGAAGGAATTGCAGATGTTTGATCAATGAGAATTAGACAGATAACCAAAATTTAAAAGAAGCAATAAAAGCAAAATAGATCAATGTGCTCTGCATAGATTAGTGGTAGTGTATAAGTGACGGTTGGCAAAGAAAGGCGAACTTACTTGAGTTAGAGATCCTTTTTCATGTTTGTCTCCAAGAGGAAGTGTCATCTCTTGTCTCGTTTTCAGTGTAGCAGCTTCTCCTCGTCCTATCTGTCTCAGCAGCTCCTCCTCGTCCTATCTCTGCCTCTTCCTCTCTCATTTATAGGAAGATAAGGTTTATATATGAGGAGTGTTGGGGAAAGACACACGGCGCAGCGGAATGTCACGGTCGTGTTCCCCTGACCTTGTGCGAACCTGTGAAGAAAATACTTCGACGATGGCAAGATATCAAAGTTGCGATAACTAAATGAGACACACAATTTTTACGTGGAAAACCTCCTCGATGTGAGAAGGAAAAACCACGGGACCGTAGTCCACTCAAAAATCCACTATATAAATGGTATGAGTACAACCACGTCCTCCCTGTTCAACAGCCTGAACAGAACAGAGACTCTAGCTACAAATAGCTATCTCCAACACAAACAACAACAACAAGAGAGCAACACAAAGCTTCAAAACCGGCAGCAACCAAACGACCTCAGCTCACAAAGATTCCGGCTTCCAGAAACTAATCCAACCGTACAAATCCAAGATAAACAAGTCGACAATACCTCTGCCAAATTTCAGCTCAAGAAGAGAAGATCTCACCGTTGGATTTACCAAACATCCAAGACTGTCCCGCTGAAGAACTGTGACGACCAGCTTCACTAAAACCCAGATAACAGAAGATCCAACCGTTGAAATACAAATCTCTTCGGTAAATCTCTAACCCACTGACTGAAGAAGCTTCCCACAAAATATCAGCTCGATCAAGTTCCGTTTGATCCTCCAAAACCAGTCTTGAAATCACCTTACGAGTTTTCTCCTTCTCTCTCTTTTTCTCCTTTCTCTCTCTCTTGTTTCTTTTTGTCAAAACTCTATTATTATGTCTAGTGTCAAAGGGGAACATTATTATTTCTTAAGTTCACCCCAATTGGTCCTCTCCATCTAGGAGGGACCCAACAAACTCCCCCTCCGACTAGATGGAAGAGACAGCCATTCCGGCTATCTCTCGGCATACCTCAAGCTTCCCCCTCGGTAATGACTTTGTCATCATATCAGCTCCATTATCATCCGTATGAACTTTCTCAAGTTCCACTTCCTTGGAAGCAACCACATCACGTATCCAATGATACCTCCTTTGAATGTGTTTTGACTTCGAATGAAATGTAGAATTCTTCCCGAGACAAATAGCGCTTTGACTATCACAAAGCAACACATACTTTTCTTGCTTGAAACCGATCTCTTCACAGAAGTTCTTCATCCACAACAGCTCTTTACAAGCTTCAGTTGCTGCAATGAACTCTGCCTCAGTGGTAGATAGTGCAACACACTTTTGCAGCCTTGACTGCCATGCCACAGCTCCACCCGCAAATGTTACCAAGTAACCCGAAGTAGATTTGCTAGAATCAGCATCTCCCGACATGTCAGAATCAGTGTAACTGACAAGCAATGACTTCTTACCTCCGAATGTAATCTTCAAATTAGAAGTCCCTCTGAGATATCTCAAAATCCACTTCACAGCATTCCAATGTTCTCTTCCCGGATTGGAGAGAAACCTGCTGACAACTCCAACGGCGTAGGCTAAATCCGGTCTTGTACAGACCATGGCATACATCAAACTACCCACTGCAGAAGCATACGGAACCTTCGCCATATCTTCCTTCTCCGCATATGTCTTCGGACTTTGTTGACTGCTCAGTCTTAAGTGTGGAGCAAGAGGAGTACTCAACACTTTAGACTTGTCCATGTGAAACCGCTTAAGTACTTTTTCAATGTACTTCTCCTGAGATAAGTGAATCAGCTTCTCACCTCTATCTCGAACAATTCTCATACCAAGAATCTGTTTCGCTGGACCCATATCTTTCATGGCAAAGGACTCACTGAGCTGCTCTTTCAGCTCCTTAATTTTGTCCATGTTCCTGCCCACAATCAACATATCATCGACATACAGCAACAAGATGATAAAATCATCCTCACCAAACACCTTCACAAATACACAATGGTCTGAATCAGTCTCTGCATAACCATGCTCCCCCATAACAGACTTGAACTTCATGTACCACTGCCTTGGTGCTTGCTTCAATCCATAAAGGCTTTTCTTCAAGCGGCAAACCAAATTTTCTTTGCCCTTTTTCACATAGCCTTCTGGTTGTTCCATGTAGATCTCTTCCTCCAAATCACCATGAAGGAAAGCAGTCTTCACGTCCATTTGCTCAACCTCTAGATCAAGGCTCGCTGCCAATCCAAGTACAACCCGAATGGATGACATCTTCACAACAGGAGAAAAGATTTCATCATAATCAATTCCCTTCTTTTGGCTGTAGCCTTTCACAACCAATCTAGCCTTGTGTCGAGGTGGCAAATTGTCATCCTCATGCTTAATTCTGTACACCCACTTATTAAGTAGAGCCTTCTTGCCCTTAGGCAATTCACCAACTCAAAAGTATGGTTCTCCTCAAAAGAATCCATCTCCTCATCCATGGCTCCAAACCACTTATCCTTGTGTTCATCCTCCAAAGCTTCATCATAGCTTTCAGGCTCTCCCCCATCAGTAAGTAATACATACTCACTAGGATCATACCTTGTCGACGGTTTAAGACCTCTCTCGGATCTTCTAACAATAGTAGGTTGGTTCTCAGCAGCTGGTGTCTCACCATGATCGTCACCATGATCACCACTACCATCTTCATGTGCGGGAGCATCTGCACTGGGTGTATTATCCTGAACCTCAACCTCAACCTCACCGTGAACCGATGTAGAAGGAGTAGCCTCTGTATCGATCAAACCCTCAAAAATCTGAGTTGGGTTTTTGGACTTGTCAATGTCCTTAATCGTTTGATCTTCCATAAACACAACATCTCTGCTCCTTACGAGCTTCCTCTCAACGGGATCATAAAATCTGTACCCGAACTCATCATGACCATAACCGATGAACACACACTGCCGCGACTTCATCTCAAGCTTCGATCTATCAACCTTGGGAATATGAACAAATGCCTTACACCCAAAGACCCTCAAGTGACTGTAAGAAACATCCTTACCAGTCCAAACCCTCTCTGGAACATCACCATCCAATGGAGCACTTGGTGACAAATTCAGCACATGAACCACCGTGTTCAAAGCTTCTGCCCAGAAAGTCATCGATAAGCCTGACTGTGAGATCAAACATCTCATCCTCTCGACAATCGTTCGATTCATCCTTTCAGCCAACCCATTTAACTGTGGAGTATGAGGTGGCGTGAATTGATGCCTTATTCCATGCTCTTTGCAATAAGCATCAAATGGTCCAAGATACTCTCCACCATTATCACTGCGGATACACTTCAGCTTCTTCCCCGTTTGTCTCTCAACCAATGCCACAAAGTGCTTGAAATATCCCAGCACCTGATCCTTCGTCCTCATAGGAAATACCCACGACTTCCTTGAATGATCATCAATAAAAGTCACATAATATGATGCGCCACCAAGAGATCTTGTCTTCATTGGACCACACACATCTGAGTGTACCAAATCCAGTACCTCGGGTTTCCTAGAAGGTGCGGAAGACTTGAAAGATACCCTGTGTTGTTTTCCCGCAAAGCAATGCGAACACTTCTGTAGGTGCAAACCAGAGATTCCTGGAATCACCTCATTCTTAGACAACACATCCATTCCCTTCTCACTCATGTGACCGAGTCTCTTATGCCATAACTCCATGGCATTATCATTCTCCACCGCATTAACAATATCTTTGGAGACCTTAGCCTGCATCCAATAGAAAGATGAAGACTTCTCACCTCGAGCCACAATCAAAGAACCGCGAGAGAGCTTCCATTTACCACCACCGTGCAAACTGAAATAGCCCTCATCATCAAGTCTTCCCGTCGATATCAGATTCATCCTAATATCAGGAACATGCTTAACATCCTTAAGCACCAGCCTAGTACCAAGACTAGTCTCCAAGCAAACATCACCAATGCCAGCAACCTGAGCCATCGCATCATTCCCCATCTTCACAGAACCATAATTACCCGTAGTATAGGTAGAAAACAAATCCCGCTGTGATGTAGCATGAGTAGTAGCTCCACTGTCAATCACCCAACTGGTGTCCTGGCATGCGACATTAATGGCATCACCCTCAAGAAGAATGAGAAACTGATCTTCGGTGAGAGTCACCCGATCCACCTTTTCTTCTTGATTTCCTTGCTGCTTGTTTTTCAACTTCCAGCAATCCTTCTTCATGTGCCCTTTCTTATGACAGAAGTAGCACTCCATATTAGCAAATCTATTAGACTTGCTCCTGCTCCTGTTCTTGTCTCTCTTGGGATCTCTACTTGTACTTCTCCCCCTTGACTCAGTAACAAAGACATCTGAACGCGAACTGCTAGCATTCGACTGCCTTCTTGCTTCCTCATTAAGAACACTGTTCTTCACTGAATCCATCGAAATAACACCTTCCGACGCGGAGTTACAAAGAGACATCCTGAAAACCTCCCAAGAGTCCGGTAAAGTACCGAGAAGCCACAAACCGTGAATCTCATCATCAAACTTGATGCCCATATCAGACAACTTGTTGAGCAATCCCTGAAACGCATTCAAGTGATCTGTCATCGGAGTCCCCTCCTGATACCTCAGCTCAATCAACTTCTTGATCATGTACATCTTGTTGTTTCCGGTCTTCCTAGCATATAACTGCTCCAGCTTCTTCCACAAAGAACGAGCATCCGTCTCAGTCTCAATATGATGCAACACATTATCATCTACCCACTGCCTTATCAACCCACACACTTGGCGATGCTGCAGCTTCCACTCTTCATCCGTCTTCTTCTCAGGTTTCTGCTCCTCGAAGACTGGAACATGGAATTCTTTAACAAAGAGCAAATCCTCCATCTTGCCCTTCCATAGATGATAGTTAGCACCATTCAAGCTTATCATCCTGCTCATATTTTCCATCTTTTACAACAACCCAAAGTTATCAAAACCAAAGCTCTAAAATCAGAAGCTCTGATACCACTCTGTTGGGGAAAGACACACGGCGCAGCGGAATGTCACGGTCGTGTTCCCCTGACCTTGTGCGAACCTGTGAAGAAAATACTTCGACGATGGCAAGATATCAAAGTTGCGATAACTAAATGAGACACACAATTTTTACGTGGAAAACCTCCTCGATGTGAGAAGGAAAAACCACGGGACCGTAGTCCACTCAAAAATCCACTATATAAATGGTATGAGTACAACCACGTCCTCCCTGTTCAACAGCCTGAACAGAACAGAGACTCTAGCTACAAATAGCTATCTCCAACACAAACAACAACAACAAGAGAGCAACACAAAGCTTCAAAACCGGCAGCAACCAAACGACCTCAGCTCACAAAGATTCCGGCTTCCAGAAACTAATCCAACCGTACAAATCCAAGATAAACAAGTCGACAATACCTCTGCCAAATTTCAGCTCAAGAAGAGAAGATCTCACCGTTGGATTTACCAAACACCCAAGACTGTCCCGCTGAAGAACTGTGACGACCAGCTTCACTAAAACCCAGATAACAGAAGATCCAACCGTTGAAATACAAATCTCTTCGGTGAATCTCTAACCCACTGACTGAAGAAGCTTCCCACAAAATATCAGCTCGATCAAGTTCCGTTTGATTCTCCAAAACCAGTCTTGAAATCACCTTACGAGTTTTCTCCTTCTCTCTCTTTTTCTCCTTTCTCTCTCTCTTGTTTCTTTTTGTCAAAACTCTATTATTATGTCTAGTGTCAAAGGGGAACATTATTATTTCTTAAGTTCACCCCAATTGGTCCTCTCCATCTAAGAGGGACCCAACAAGGAGAAACATAGAGAGGTGGAAGAATATCATGGCTTATCGCAGAAATCATTCGGCAACATCGGTGGAGAAGTGGAAGAGGCGAAACGATATGGATGGTCGTGACAAAGCTTTTAGGTAGAAAGCCCAACTTCTTTTAAAACAAAAGAAAAGTCCACTTTATTGTGGCATTTAGAAAGGACAGGTGACGTTTTTTCCCCCAAAGAGATTAAAAAAAGTATACTTTTTTACAAATTTTAAAATTATTATATCGACGACGATTCTTTACGTTCTCTTATAAGAATTTACGTCTGATGATTTAATTGTGATTATCTAAATTTAACGGTTTTTGTACCATGCAAAAATCATTTTTAGTATAAAACATTAATGAACTCTTACTTAATTCTAATCAAATCATTATATTAAATACATTTCACAAGAACTTCTTATATTTTTAATTGAGAAGCACGACTTACAGCTTCCCAAAGATTTTAGGTCAAGGAACATTAGTTCAAGGTTCAAGCAATCAAGCCTCAACATTCTACAGAATTCTTGACAAAATGTGTTTTCGTGCTTGAGACATTTGCTCTCTGTTAAGTTTTGGCAAGGAACATTAGTTCAAGCCTCCAAAAGAAAGTTGGTATTAAATATTAATAATGGAATTTACTAATATAATTTTTTTTTTAACCACACTGGACCACTAGATAGGATGACTTTTGGTTCAAAATTAATTTTGAACGAAAATAACACTTATTTAATTTTGAACCAATATTATTTTGGTTCAACTAATATAAAGTATAATATTATATGAACGCGAAAAGAACACGTATAATATGAACTAATATAAGTATGACTTTTGGTTCAAAATTAATCATTTTTTTTTAATCTGGGGTATCCCGGATCCATGGAGAGGCTCAGACTAATCTTCAAGGGGAAGTGCAGCTCACGGATAGACCTCCTATCCGGGTATTCAAATGGGCCCTAAAGCGTAGGCCCATATCCGTGTGGGTGACAGGGATCGACAGTTCGCCACAGTCTGATGTCGAACCCGTGAGCATGACAATTAGTCCCCAAAATTCGCAACCAAGTGTGCTACCTGATCCCGTCAATAATCATTATACGTGTTCTTTTCGTTTCATAAGAATTGATGCCTTTTTTTTACTATTTTAGCTTGTTACAATTTTTTTTTTTGATCAAAAGCTTGTTACAATTTTTTTAGTAAATTACAAGGTAAAAACATTATAGGCATTTCGCAAATTCTCATAAGAAAAGGCACCCCCACCTAAATTTAATAATTTTAATATGGAAAATTTTTTACTAATGTTTTGTGTTTTACTGTATGAAAGTGAAACATTCTAATAGCATACGTGTGCTCGATAGAAAAAGGAAATTTAATGGCACATATGTAACTGTAAAACCAAATCTCTATTTTCAACTAGCCTTTGCTATAGAGACTTGCCGGGAACGGTAACTTAAAATTCAAAAGTAACCCTGGTCTATAGAAAAAAGGTTTGGCGATAAAATTAATGAAAATCGAATCGCGATAAAAGTCAAACTTTCTAACCCATAACCTATTTACTCAGTCACAAATTTGATATCGAATTGAATTTTAGTGATTTACACATCTTCACTCATATCCACAGTCCATTTTTAAGAAGAGGATGGATGTAAGGTGAGATCAAAACTATCGGACTATCACCATTTATTTGTTAATTTAGTAGATTTCTATAACATATATGTATGGATTACGTTTTTTTGTTTATTTCTAATTGGTTTGCTCATTCATTTTGATTTGGGGTTCCTAATATAGATATGGACATTCAGATCGGTTCAGATTTGGTTTGCATTTGGAATATTTTTAAAAGAACCAAAAATTAGTTTTAATTTGGGTCTAGATATTTTTACAAACAAATATATCAAAATTATCCAAAAGTATTCAAAATATTATAATTACCCAAAAGTAACTAATATATTTAAATCTATAATTATAATTTTGGGCCCTTAAATACACACAAATTTTTGGTTCAGTTCAAGTTTTTTGAATATTAAAATTATTTCTCAATGGATTTTATTTGGTTTAACACCCCTCCTATTTGGATCAGTCGGTTTCAATTTCCGGATCCAAATATTTTGCTCATGCTTAATCTAATACATGTTAAAATTAGTTAATGTGACTTAAATTGATAGTTAAGAGATACTGATCGAACTAGTCATCACCGACTGATTAATTCTTAATTACTTCTACTTTAGAACTAACTAGTGGTATTCCGGCGCTACGCGCCGGGTTCGTATGTTATTCTCTAATAAGTTTAAATCGTTCATAATCTTTGAATCACCAGTATATGTGGATAAGCTCTTGTATCGTGTGTGTCTGTTCTTTTACCTGCTTTGTATGATGTTGTTGGAGATGTTACATTTTGATGGTCGATATGGGTTTCTAGCAAACATGTATTATGTTTTTATGTTTTCTAGTTGTTGGGTATTTTTTTTCTTTTGATTGTTCATTAGGATATATTATTGTTTCTACTAAATAATAAATTAGTAATTTATTTTAGGAAATGTCACATTATACAATTAATGTACTATATCTTCAAAAGCATCTTAGTAGAAATGAGAGGTTTCTGTTTCTAAATTCCCAACTCTGGTCTTCATTTGTTTTGTTGCTGATTTTTGAACTGTAAATTTATTATAATGGGATAATTATAGATTTATTTTAGGTCAATAGATGTGTACTTCTATAGTTTTATGCCGAGGAGAAAATGATAGTTTCTCGTGCTATTTAAGTGTGTAATGAAGAAGACGAATAGCATGTGGCGAAGAAGGGTAAACATTCATATCTTTTAAATTTTCTTTAGTTTGCTCCAGTTATTGCTATTGTATTACTGGTTAATGGTCATTTTTTTTTAAATTTTTCTTAATGTAGAAGCTAATTGCATGTGGATTTGGAGCTTAGATTGTAGGCAATTTGGGGTGACTGATGAAGGAGTGATAGGACACGAAAATGATTTATTTATTTGGGCTAAGTTTGGCTTATTATCCATTTGGAGGTGGATGTTATTTTGTTGGTTTACTATGTTTCCGGACCTTGATTTTCGTGTAACTTTTTTTTTTGTTTCGATTCATTTTTTCTTGTCTACCAACGTATTTTTTGTCACATTTGTTGTTGTAATTAGTAATTTTTTGGTGTAATGTTTTAGATTAATGGTTGACCATATTTCGTATTTGTGTAATGAAATCTATCCTATATCAGTAATATTTGTGTGTTTCTTCTTTAAGTTGCGTAATATTTGTGTGTTTCTTCTTTAAGTTGAGCAGTAAGGCTGACTTCCGATCAACTCAACCAATATGTTGATAAACCAGGCATTTTTATAGGAGATCCGTTTAGGATGAAACAGTTTCTTTGTGGACGTTATGCATTTCACTTAAATGACCATTGATGTATAATTTCTTACCAAATGGATTATGTTACTTTTCAATGTGTTTGAAACAACCGAGTCAAATTGATAGACAATTTATTTGCTTGATCATCAAGAAATCAGAAGATAGGTTCTCGTTCTAATAAATTTGGTGGCTCCATTTTGGTTTTCAGAAATCACGTCCTTTCTTGTTTGTTAACTAAGAAGTAAGAGTTTTAAAATTCATTTTTTTATTGGAGCTGCTTGTGTTTATTTGTAAACTAATTTATCGATGAGGAGCTGAGTTTATACATTCATTTCCGAAGCTATCTGTGTTTGCCTAAGAAATATCTAATAAATGATAACTTCTATATTTTTTTAAAAGTAAAGCTTTGGTTCAACAGGTTTCTCAGTTAGCAAGCCAAAAAAAAGAAATTGAAGTGATATATAGGTGGGTGTTCGTATAGTGTTTTGATTTATAGCGAAGAAGAAAATTATATTCTAAAATTTCTTTTGGTTGAAAGGAGATTTAAAAAAAGCTATCAAAATCAGTTTATAAATGCAAATTATCATTTAACTCTCACCCAAGATCCATACCATTGTGTTTATCACCATTCCAACAACTCGAGAAACAAAAATTTTGAGAAACTCTCGAACAATATCACTTAAGTAAAAAAAAAAATCACAAAAAATGTTTTCAACAAACACAAAGTCAATAACCTAATTATTTCACTAAAAGAACACAAACACACAAAAATAAACATATTCCAAAGGCTTATCACCCTGCTATATTTCATACTAAACCAGCCTAGAATCAAATCTTGAAAGACCATTCACTTCGAAAATACTTGTAACCGTTCTAGACACAAAATATGAACAGTTATGTAATGATTGTGAACAATTCATTACTTTGTTCATTGTGGTCTAGACTCAGACCGTGTATTGAAACAATGTCCAAAGGAAAAAATATAAGTCCATCTCATACTAAATACACCAAATTTTCACAGTCTTGAACTTCACTTTTGCTTATAAGTTCCTAAACACCTGAGACTTCAAAAGTTCATGAACCCTATAAATCTTTACCAGTCAAAACTTGTATCTTGGAACTATCTCACAGTTATAACAGATTTGATATTATTTTGGATCACCCACCCTTGTGGATAAGGGACATCTAAGGCAGCCAAGTGAAGATGCCAGTTCAGTATCCTCGAGCAAGCTGGTGGAACACCTTCCATATCGCTTTCATCTGCTACCACCTGCTCTATAAATGTTTTCTCCTGCTTGGAAACACACCATGTCATGTTCAAGTAAGATTACAAAGACAGTTCACTGACCACAAGAGATAGAAGTAAAAAGCCATACTTGGAAACTTTCCTTCACTGTGTCTAGATATGGTAATCGAAAGGCACATGTGTGTAGTGGAGACAGTCAACACGCCATTTCATAGCAGTGTAGTTTTCAACGGAAGTAACCCTAGAGTTCCAAGTAACCGTAGAGTTCTCAAGTCCGTCCATGTTTTCCCATCCATTGATCCCTTCATACCCATCAAGACACACATAATCTTCCTAAGGTGCTTATCTTAATAAGACATAAAGTCTAGGGTTAAACATATAGATAAGATACCTGAATCTTCCAAGACCTAGCGTATGCTCTTGACCCATCGTCTGAAAGTGTAGTAGCTGCACATAAGCTGCATCCTACAATACTTAGCTGGTTAGGGTCTTAGATATCAAACTAAAAACGAAATAAGCTTTCTGATACTCAGGTTATGAAGTTCTTGGACTGCATGTGTATTTACGAAAACAAATGATGTGATAAAAAGAGAAGTAATGGAGGAGACCTGGTGATCTTCGCCTAAGTCCACCATCCACCATGAAGATATACGTTTTTCTTCCATCCAAGGATATTTTTATAGTTCAAGCCAAGTTGCAATCATATAAAAAGAACAACCTTTGGTGGACCATACCACATGGGTTTTTGAAGCTAAAGCCTTCGGATAAGTGAGTCTTGAAGTGGGGCTACTGGATGTAATGATGATTTTCTGTTAACATCGAGAAATTTAAAGCATAAGGAACTCTTGCTCCAGTTAAACTCCTTCTCATGGTTCTTGCAAGACGACTTCAACGATCTCCTTCACCGACCTACCTGCTCACACGACAATAAAACACATAACTTTCTCTAAAATTCATTCACCCTCTTTTTCCGTTAGTAGTTGCCAAGAATCTAGTTGCATACCTTTCTCGGTACCAACATCGAAGATTCCAACTTTGGTATGTAGTGAATCTAATGACACAACAAAGAGAGCTATACTTACCTGTTGAACGGAGATGATGCCTCGTCCAGCATCAAAGCAAGCACCAGAGATAGAGATCCTTCCATGATCTCTGAGTTGACTCAAGTTAATAGAGAATTTGCTTAGATTTCATCGAAGCTTTGCTGACCATGGCTGAAAGAGTAGATATTTACAGTTGGAGCTTTAGACGGTTACTTTGGAATCGATGAGGGGGATTGAATGCTGGACAGTGGATGAGTGGGTTAATTAGGCATAAGCTCGGACCCAAGTAAAATCAATGAGACGTTACGGAGAAGATGGAAATGCGATCGACGAACACAAAACCTGAAACTTTTGTCGGCAAGGTGCAGAGTGGAAGTGATGAAAGATAGGTTTTACTTGGGCATGTTATTTAAGAAATAGAATCCCATTCGTCAAGAATATTATGTTCATAATTATAGAGAAAAGATGCCACATGTCAACAAAAGCCCCATGGTATATGCTAAGGTGGAGGCCTAAGAAGAGAGAATACTCAACTTTATTAGTATAGATAGATATAAAATACTAAACCCATAATTTTATGAATGATACAAGAGCTTCAGTTTGATCCTGTCCCAAGTGCACAATATATAAGAAAAAACAGAATTTAACAAAATGATCCCTAGGGTTTTAGACAGTTCAATTGTCATACTTAACCAAGGATCCTTGGTATACCTCGCTAGCTCGCATGTCTTGCCGTTTTGACACCTCTACTAGTGCCATGTTCGTTTGCTCACCCAGGTGATCCATCTGGGTGAAGATGCAAATAGATATTCGTTCTGTGCATTATAATGCTACATCCAGATGGATCACCCAGCTGAATTTTTAAAAACTCATCTCAAATTCTCACTCAAATGAAGGTGAGTCTTGATGGTGCATCTGGCTGCAGATGCATCTAGTTCAGTCCAAAATGATAAATGACAAAAATGACTTTTTAAAATCAAAATATTATTTTCAAACCGTAAATTATATTTTTTTTTGCATATACATTTTTCCGCTATAACCAAAAATTGCATTTCAAAACCGTTTTTCTGCAAAAAAAAAAAAACGTAAAACGCACATTTCCATAAAAACACATTTTTCGGCCAAACCAGTAAAATCACACTTTTCGACCAAGACCGAAAACGCATTTTTCCGTCAAAACAAAAAAAAATGCATTTTTCCGCCAAAAACAAAAAACGCATATTTCCGCCAAAACTCCAAAAAGTATTTTCCAGCCAAAACCGCAAAAAGCATTTTCTCGTCAAAACCGGAAAAACATAATTTCCCGCCAAAACGGGAAAACATAATTTTCCCGCCAAAACCGGAAAACATAATTTTCCCGCCAAAACCGGAAAATGGAATTTTCTCGCCAAAACCGGAAAACATAATTTTCCCGCCAAAATTGGAAAACGCATTTTCTCTCCAAAACCGGAAAACACATTTTCCCACCAAAACCGGAAAAATGTATTTTCCCGCCGAAACCGCAAAAATGTATTTTCCCGCCGAAACCGCAAAAATGCTTTTCCCGCCAAAATCGCAAAAAAAAAACTTTTCCCGCCAAAATCGCGAAAAAAACTTTTCCTGCCAAAATCGTGAAAAAAACTTTTCCAGTCAAAAATACTTTTCCCGCCAAAACAGCAGAACACACTTTTCTCGTCCAAACCGAAAAAACATATTTTTCCGCCAACCCCATAAAAACGTATTTTTTCCGCGAAACCCACAAAAATGCACTTTTTCGCCAAAAACACATTTTCCTCAAAAACCGCAAAAATATTTTCCGCCAAAACAGTAAAAATGCTATTTTTCCGCCGAAACGTAAAAAATTATATTTTAGCCATTTTATTAACAAGTCCACCTGGATGCAGATGAAAGTTAAAAAATGAAAAGCAAACAAACATAGTTGCATTCAGATGATTCATCTGGATGCATGGACGAAATGAAAAAAACGAACAACACCCAGATGGAGCATCTGGATAAGACACCTAGATGGACCATCTGGATGCATTTTCCAGATGTACAAACGAACAGACCTAGATCTCACATTGAGATTGTCTAAACGAACGTTGCTAACATATGAAATGTGAATATAGTCACGTAAATGTAATAAATAGATGAATAAAATTAATTCTCACAGGCCCTTAGAGTATCAGCATTAGTGAACCCCATCAAAAGGATTCACAAAATATTTTTTTATTATTATTTTTTTTCTGTTTGATTTTTGTTTTTTTTTCAAAAAAAAGAAATTTATTAATCGGACCAATCGCGGGCCGCCACGTGTCGTGGGACCCGCGCTACAGTGATGATCCGGGTTCAGTGCAGTGAACTCCCAAGAGGCAGGTTGGTTGCTTTTGTTTATTTTAATATTTTTTTTTCGAAAAATGTGTGAATTCTCCATGGAGTTCACTGATGCTGATGCTCTTAATGTACAGACACGCGGCTCCTACATATGTAGAGTGAAGCACATTTATCTCTAAGCCTTTCATGATGATTGATGAGGGTTGCCTATAGTAAAAAGTGGCACATAAACATCGTAGCGAGCATCTTAAAACCCTATAAATTCTAACAAGCTAACTTCATTTCAGATCACCAATATCTATACAACAGTCCTCCGTTGAGGACAAAACACCATGAAGAAAATGGATCCAAAATATTCACCAACAACCTTAGCTCTCTTCTTTGCACTTACCATCTTCCTCTTAGGCCACACTGAAGCCAATAGACCAACTCGCCCCCGTGCACCTCCACCTCCACCACCAAAGCCAAGAGCGGCACCAACTTCTCCTCCTCGTGCATCACCAGTTTCTCCGCCAAGAATGCCACCAAACTCTCTTCCGCGTACACCACCAATGTCTCCACCAAGGAGTGTACCAACGGTTCCTCCACAAACACAACCAGTGTTTCCACCAAGTATACCACCAAATTCTCCTCCTCGTGGAACACCAGTGTCTCCCCCAACGATCCCGTCACGAACACCTCTTGTGTCTCCGTCAAGAACACCACCAATGTCTCCTCCACGTGCATCACCAACCTCTCCGCCAAAAACACCACCAACCTCTCCTCCAAGTACACCACCAGTGTCTCCGCCGAAAAGTCTACCAACAGCTGCTCCACAAACACCATCAATGTCTCCACCAAAAATACCACCAACCTCTCCTCCGCGTGCACCACCGGTGTCTCCGCCTAGGAGTCCGCCAATGATTTCTCCACTAGCACCACCTGTTTCTCCGCCAAAACGTCACCAACCTCTTCTCCACGTTTACGACCGGCGTCTCCACCAAAAAATTCACCAATGATTCCTCCACAAACACCACCTGTTTCGCCACCGAGAACTCCATCAACCTCTCCTCTGAGTGCACCACCCGTGTCTCCGCCAAGGAACCCGCCAACAATTCCACCAGTGTCTCTTCCAATAATACCACCAGTGTCTCTTTCACCAGTCTCTCTTCCACCAGTGTCTCTTCCAAGAACACCACCAGTATCTCTTCCACCCGTGTCTCTTCCAAGAATACCACCAGTGTCTCTTCCACCAGTCTCTCTTCCACCATTGTCTCTTCCAAGTATACCACCAGTATCTTTTCCACCCGTGTCTCTTCCACCCGTGTCTCTTCCAAGAACACCACCAGTGTCTCTTCCACCTGTGTCTCTTCCAAGATTACCACCAGTGTCTCTTCCACCAGTCTTTCTTCCACCAGTGTCTCTTCCAAGAATACCACCAACGTCTCTTCCACCAGTGTCTCTTCCAAAAACACCACCAGTCTCTATTCCACCAGTGCCTCTTCCCAAAATACCACCAGTCTCTCTTCCACCAGTGTCTCCGCCAAGAACACCACCAATTTCTCCTCCAATAATACCACCAACAATTTCTCCACAAACACCACCAACCTCTCCTCCACGATCACCACCCATGTCACCGCCTAGGATTCCACCAACGGTTTCTCCACAAACACCTCCATTGTCTCCACCTATAACACCACCAATAGCTCCTCCGCGAGCACCACCTATGTCTCCTCCAAGAACACCACCAACCTCTCCTCCGCTTGCACCACTGATGTCTCCGTCAGGAAGCCCACCAACATTTCCTCCAAAGGCACCACCTATGTCTCCACCAGAAGCACCACCAACCTCTCCTACGCTTGTACCACCTGTGTCTCCACCAAGACGTCCACCAACAGCTCCTCCACAAACACCACCAATGTCTCCGCCAAGAATGCCACCAACTTCTCCTCCACGGGCACCACCGGTCTCTCCACCAAAACTTCCACCAGCTGTTCCTCCACAAAGAGTACCACCAGTGTCTCCACCAACTTCTCCACCACGTGCACCACCGGTATCTTTGCCAAGGTCCCCGCCACCACCTCCACCTTCCCTGCTTGGAATATGCCACCGTAGGATTGGCCCCCAATTAAGAATATGTGAAAATATCCTAAGTATTATCGATCGTATTATAGGAGTTGGAAGTGTGCAGGCATGTTGTTCTATCCTCCGTAACCTGTCCGATGCTGATGCACTTGCTTGCTTGTGTGAGTCAGCTAGAGCACCACGTGGAAGTCTCCCTCCTAATATCAGCACACTCTTCAGGAATTGTGGCCGCGGTTCCAGTACTCCTCCAGGCTTCACTTGCCCATGACCACTTCCTTTTGCCACCCAGTAACTAAAATTATACTCAATATACACTCAAACCGTAACTCTCCTATTTTCATATAACTTGAGCTTTGTAACTTTTATACTTTATTCCAAATGTGAAATAAAAAAGTTTATAAAGATTATATTGGCTTACCATTGTGTAATTATTATATTTGTTTCTTAAACATACGAAACCTTCGGAGTTCATGGATAGCGCTCCGAACTTTTTTATCGAACAACTTGATACACACGTAAACATAAATCTCAAACAAAATGCATGCAGAATCTAATGTTTTTCTCTTTGGATTTCAGCTTAACAAGAATCTGTAACCTTTCGGGAAAAAAGACCGTAAACTCGGCGTCTCCTATATTTCTTGATATTAACCTTTTCTGTTCGTATAAATAAATAGAGTCAAATTCAAATTAATGTAGATTTTGATTTTTTAATGAACTGATTAGGGAAGACGAGCTATTTACCCATTTCCCCACGAGAAATATCGTATAGCACCGTATCGTATGTTTCTCAAATTATGACCTCATTCTGGATTTCTCCGAAATAAAAGTTCTAAACCTATTTCTTCATGAAACTTAAGCTTACTATAGATTAAAAGTTCGAAATCCATGGCCCCATAAAATTAAATTACTTGGTTTAAAAATTTTACTGATAAACCAAAACCATCAAAATTTTAATAATAAACCAAACTAAACCAAATTCAAAAATTAAACCTGACTCTACAAAAAAATAAAACAAACCAACGCTTCTGGTCTTCTTATTCCTTCATCAATCTGTAACCATGGCTGAATTCAAAGACTCAGAAATTTTCGAAAACCCAGCTTGAAGCCATAGTAGTCAAGAAATCAAAATCATAAACCCACAAAGTTTCTTCCTTTTTCTTTTACTTCTACGTGAGACTTGTCTTCTCTGATCCATTGATGTTCTTGTCTAAATATTATTAAACTTGAGACACTAATGACAGTTTTCTCCAATTAATAAGAGATTTGATTTATTCAGAATGGGGCTGAAGGAGAAGACATAAAGAAACAATGTGTTAATGGTGATAGAGGTGGTGGGGCCGTTGAATCAAAACTTGTAAACCATTGGGTTAATGGTGATACTAATCTCTTTATCTCTCTTGAAGAACATGTCTGTATTGCTAGCGACGAGATTAACAAGCATATCCAAAACAATGAGAGAAGAAAGAAGAAATTAATTAATGGAAGCAATACATATGTAGATGAAGAAGTGATTGGTTAGGGATTAGGTGAAGGAAAAATTGGGTAAAATCTGGGGAAAAAGGGGTGAGGAAGAGGATGATGGTCGGGTCACGCTTTTTGTTTGGGTTTAACTGAATTAGGTTTCGGTTCTATTTAAGAGTTTTTTTTGTTTGGTTTTGTGATTATACCGGAAATTGTCTTAACCAATACCAAATTGTGTTTCATGGGGAAATATGTTTTATACGATACTTCTCACGGAAATAATTCGTCCTCTCCCAACTGATTATTTAACAATTTTGTGAAAAGAAAAACATAATGTTTAACCGACTGGATGACGATACACATATTATAAACTACATCCAGTAAATTAATAAAAAAATGCATACATCCATGACCTTAGATTTAAACCGTGCGCACATGGGTTACTTATCATATAAAATCACTTAAGAAGTTATATTGTATAAAATTCCATTTTTTTAGAGTAAAAATAAAAATAGAGAAAAATTATTTCAATCCTACTTCATTTTCCACTCCATGAGAGTGGTGAACAAACAAAAAATAAATTTCTCTATTTATGAAATAAATTTTATTATGTAATGAGATATGAAGTTGGTTTAGCGCATTTTTACTCTATTTTAGAGAAAAAAATAGAATAGGAATAGAGATGGTATTAGAACTTATCTTGCTTTGAAGAATCTCGAAATAATATATTGCAAGAAGGGTCCTACCTAAGTATCCATTTAATCTGTAGGGAGATGAAAAAGGCGTGCGATAGAGCCGTCAGAGGCATTACATGTCCATACCAAAAGGATCCCGCTGCATACTTAACTTTGGCTGCTGCCTCGCTGATAAAGAACGATGGCACGGGCAGCGGAAAAACTCTGTTGACAGGTTCATTCGTGGATGAGGTATTCGATCCAAATCCACAAAATAAAAAATAATTAAAATAAACTAATATATTAAATAAAATAAAATATATTATTTTTATAGATCCATTTTGTTGTAGATATAAATATTTAAAAATTCTAAAGTAATCTGCCTTTTTCTATTGTCAAAGCGACTAAAAAGGCGTTTTTAGAGTAGCTAATATTTATCTCAGCAATTAAGAAAAAAAAATAAGAATAAGGGATAAACAAGATAAAAGCTCAAATATCACATACTTTTAGTTACTTTTTGCAACAAAATTTTTTTTCTACAACAACACTTAATATGAAACAAAGAGAATATTATACAAGAGAAACCGATGGAAGATCTCACTATTGTCCATGTTCTTACAAACTCATAATTAGAACCAAGCTCAGAGATGCTTAAAAACATGGCTAATGGAGAGTTCTTAAGGTGGGGTTCTTAGCGTAATATAAGAAACTATCTTTTAACTTTTAGCTTTTAAGAACCGGTTCTTAGTTTTTTTAGTTAAAAATTAAGAAACAGTTTCTTATATTTCGTTAAGAACCTCACTCTAAGAATCCGGATTAATCATAGTTCATGAGAGAGAGAGTACTGTGGGGTAACACTTGCCTAAATCTTTAAGACCTCATTTAATTATGAAATTACTGTTAGGCAATTCGAGTTAAATAATAAAGGTGACGACGTTTTATATTCAATGCTTTTCATGGCTCTATAAATAGTAGTATGTACTACCCACAAAGCCTCACCACAAGCATTCACACTTTAAAATCAACAAATACATAAAAATGGTCTCAAAGAGCTCAACCACCATTAGCCTCATCATCATCTTCCTCATCTTCAGCCTCGCCGAGGCTGACCTCTTTCTCTCGCCTTCACCGGGCTTTGGTACGTGTCCTAGAGATCCATTGCAACTTGGTGTATGCGCCAATGTCCTTGGCCTAGCCAATGTCATTGCTGGCGACACCAGAGCACGGCCGTGTTGCAGTGCTATCACTGGCCTTACGAACGTCCAAGTAGCCGATTGCCTCTGCTTTGTCTTCAGGCCACTTCCTTTGGTTTACGGTATCGATAAGGCCGTTAGAACAATATTTTTCGCTTGTAATATGGTTTTTCCTATTGGCTTTCAGTGTCCACCATCACCAGTATCTAGCCCTTAATCTCACCTGATTAAAAACGAGAACCTTATCCAGTAACTACTTACAACGCAAGTATGCTTTCTTATTCATGTTATACAGAGTTGATGTGTGTTTCGTTGTTAAACAGGGCGTAATAATAAGGACTACAAATGTTGTTATGTGTACGAAGAATAATACTTGAATAAATCTGTTATGTGTACGAATCATAATATATAATTAAGTGTTACGTTTGTTTTGTTCCCCATATCATATGTTAAAAAGAGCAAATTGCGGATTTAGTATGTGAGAATATGATTTCCCAAAAATTTGGATAGAACCTAAATGATAAAAGATATGTATCAGTTCAGTTGAATATCTATGATATTCAACATATAGTTGTGACACCCCGATTTACATAATAAAATGTTACGATAAGTAAATAACTCTGATACCAAAATGTGGCACCCGCTACTTTCGAAATATAATAAATTGATAAAAGTGAAAATAAAATAATAATACAACTCAAATAATAATAATCTTCATATCATAATATAAAAGTCAATACGATACCAAAAGGCCTAAAAGCCCAACATCGATAACATTCGAAATATAAAATACGACATAAACCGAAAGTCTGAAATAGGAATAACATAAACGATAAAAGTCCAAAGGCCTAAAGGCCCGATAAAGATAAAAGCGGTAAAAACGATAGAAGCCCAAAAGCCCAATAGCACCGGTCCGATAATCACTCCTGCTCGTCGGTCTCACCTGAAAGGGGGAAGAAGGAGGGGTGAGCAACAGGGGAGTTGCCCAGCGAGGTATGGGATGCTAAACCGCAAACCACAGACTGAGTTCATAGCACTACTAAAATGTAGGCCTAGCTCTAGCATGAAACAAACACGGTGCCTATTACACCACACATAACAATCAATATTCGGCTAGAAGACTAGCCGTTACAACTCATGCGCTTATAATACATAGCTACTCTCTGCACCACGCATCTCCTCATAAGGATATATACATATACTTGAAGCGTCGCTAGTACAGTCTGTCTCTGTACCCCCGCCCATCGTAGCGTCGAATGCAAACGTCTCTGCACCACGCCCCAAACAGTAGCGTCGAAGCTCAAACGTCTCTAAACTCACGCCCATACCACACCGTAGCGTCGAAGCTCAGACATCTCTGAACTCACGCCCTCATCACATAGTCCCTACTCATAACTATGTATATACATATATATAGCAGTTCTTAGCATCAATCATTTCACACAATCGTTGAATCCTCTATTATCCTAATTCCAGTTAACAATCAATATCATTAATGAACAAGCAAGACTCTCAAATAGACTCGATTCACAAAGACGGATCATGTTTCGAAACTAAACTTTCCATAATGGTAGTACTAAACTAGCTCGGGATTTAACGGAATAGCCCTCACCTTAGCAATGAAGAGAAGTGGTATATATGACCTCCAGCTGCTCAAATGGACTCCAAATCTGAAATCAGATCGAAATTTCGAGTCAGAACGCCTTTCGAACGGTTTAAAACGGGTATTTACGGAAAAGTCAACTCGCTGGTCAAAGGTCAATCCGGTCAACCCTTGACCAGAAATCAATTTGTCCTAACCGACCGGTTTACCCTAACCGAACCGAAATCAATTTAAACCGGCTAACCAATCGTTTAACCGAGTCAACCGAGTTGACTCACTGAGTTGACTCGGACGAGTTGACCGAGTCACCGGCGAGTTACCGGCAACGGTCAACGGCGGCGACGGCGGATATTCCGGCGGCTGGGGACGGTGGTCCGGCGGTGGCGACGTTTTCCGGCGGCGGCGCGTGTACCTCACACGCGCGCAGAGACGAAACTTCCGGAGGCGCGTGCGGCTTCGTCCGGACTCCGATTGAGGCGTTTTTGGTGGCTACGGATTCGTCTCGACAAGAGGAACACGATGGTAGTCTTGGATTCATGAGATTCATCACGGTTAGGAAGTTATGGGCGATTTACTAAACGGAAACGAAACTGAGCTTAAGGAATGCGGTTTCCGGCGATTACCTAGGGTGTTTATCGATGGTGGCAAGCTGAACGTGGTCACGGCGCACGGTTGCTCCGGTGACGAGCTCAGGTGAGCTTTCTTCCTTCTTCTCCTTCTTCTCTCTCTCTTTCTCTCTCTCTCTCTCTTTCTCAAGCTTTAAAGAAGATGGAGATGGTGGGGAAGAAGGTGGAGATGGTGGAGAAGAAGGTGGAAGTGGTGGGGTTGGAGAAAAAAAGTGAGATGGTGGGAGTGGTGGGTCATTACAATTCTCCCCCACTTATAAGGAATTCGTCCCCGAATTCATGTCATAAGCTGACGTGCCCAATGTCATCATAGCAAAACCTCGAATACTAATCTTCGCTCGGCCTTTCAGGTCTCCTCCTGAGTCTTATCTCCCTCTCCAACGAACTCGGACAAACACAGTCGATATTCCCCGAACTGTTTTCTCATGATGATCCAAAATCTTCAATAGATGATAAGGTCCATAAAATATTTATGAACTCACTTGACGTCTACTGCAAAATAATTATAGCGCCTTCTCAACTTTTGCAATGCTGTCATATGAACTAAGTACTAGAAGGTTGATATACTGCTGATAAAGTAATAGCAAGCAACTAATCCAATCTACTCCAGTGAAGGATACAATTCCATGTGTCTCGGTTTAAGCTCATTTATCTTCTGAGTCTTAGGTCCCTCCTGAAATGTCCTTATTTTAAGGTATGCCCATATGTAGCTCCAAATCCTTACGGTGCTTAGCTGCATAAATCCTCTGACGTCATGGGCTTCCGAAAGCCAATCCTTGAGCATGTCCTTTGCTCTACGGTCTCTTGAACCATTAATAGTTCTAACTCATATTGCTCCCCCACTTTGGTCCAACAAAGTGGTGTACGACCAGACCCACCATAATACTTCGACGGTGCCATCATAATACTCAAATGATAACAGGTACATCACGATGAATTCCTGATCGCTCTCAAACTCTCCATAACAACAAGCTCTCCATAACAACAATCTAAATTCGCTTATCTTTCGGTTAGAAGATCCCTCCAAAAAGACTAAAACTTAACCAAACGCGAATTCACAAAATTATGAAAAGCTCTTAAGTCAAATAAGTTGTGAGGTAACTCACACCAGCCAAAACCAATCATACACGAGGTTCACTAATCTCGAACTATACAAGATAACCACAAAACCACAAATATTAACACAAGCAAGTATGATAAGAACATACCCGCTATCGGCTCAGCTCCTTGGGGATCTCCAACCGTAAACACACGTGGAGCGATGGCTAAACGCTTCGGTGGTGGTGGAAGCGCTGCATTACCCCTCCTCGGACAGTCTCTGAAAATGTGACCAGGCTGGTTACAACCAAAACAGTTCCTAACATCCACTACTGGTGCTGCTGCCGCTGCTGGTGGCGCAACCTGGGCATCAAATAGCCTATTCCGACAAACCCTACTCTTATGTCCCATCTTTCCACAATAAAAGCATTGTATGCTCGGTTTGTCCCATGTCCTCTGTTGTGCCTCTGAAGTCCCTCCAAACTTAGGCTGATCTGCCTTGGAGTACTTCTGCTCCTCTGCCAAACCTGCCTCCTGCTCGGCAGCTTTCTCCACCAAGTCTCCCAATCTGTGATAAGTGACGACACGGCACCTGTTTCGAATCTCTACTCGCATCCCACTCAAAAACTTTCTAATCAAGTCTTCTTCTGAAATGCCCACTCCTGCAAATCTGCGAAGTTGGTTGAACACAACCTCATACTCCCTGATAGACATCTCTCCCTGGCTTACATGCTCGAACTCGCACTTCTTCCTATCCATCGCTTCCTTCGGAAAATATTTCCTATCGAACTCTCGAATGAAATCAGCGAAGGTAAGTCTCTCTGGCCCAAAATGGCTCAATCGTATTCCCTCCCACCATATAAGAGCATCTCCACGAAGGTACTGCATAGTCAATCTGAGCGACAACTCTGGTGGACACTCAATAATCTCCAGCTTCCGCTGCAAGGCTAACTTCCAATCGTGTGCAGCTACAGCATCCACTGTCCCGCTAAAATGCTCCATCTCCATGTTTCTCATCTGACATGTCAGCCTGTAGAACCTCTCATTATAAACCGGGTAAACATGAGGTCGCGGTGGTGGTGGCCGTAGATCCTGAACACCATGAGCAAACTGCTGAACTGGACCCTGCTGCAGTGGAACCTGTGGAAGGGGAACCTGCTGAACGGGATCCTGATGATCATGCTGAGCTGGAATCTGCTGATCCTGTTGGACCTGAACCAGTGGAACTTGCTGAACCTGAATCTGCGGTCCCTGCTGAACGGCAGCCATCTGACGAGCAACCTCCAGAGCAGCTACTCGGGCGGCCTCCTGAGCGGCCTGTCTGGCTGCCTCCTGGGCAATCTGCTGAAGTGCTTCCTGAGCGGCCTGTCTAGCGGCATCCTGAACCATCTGTCTCAATGCATCCTGATCAACTGGTGGAGCCGCGGGTGGTGGAACTGCGGGCTGCTCATGCTCATCTACCTCGTCTCTAACGGCTCTGGCGGTCTGAGCACAGGTGGTTCTTCTCCTTGGCAGCATCTAAAAGGAAAGCGAAAAGTTAACTTACGCTGAACTTTAGATACCAACATTTAAGGAGCAGTGATATCGAACGGAAAGGTGCTATTTATTTTTATTTTCAAAATTCTCAAATCCCCGAAAATATTTTGAAATCGTTTAAAACCGTCAAAACCGAATAAAACCAGGTCTCCAAAAATCGCCATCCCGGGTCGGAGCCGGGACGGAACCCGCTCTGATACCAAATTGTGACACCCCGATTTACATAATAAAATGTTACGATAAGTAAATAGCTCTGATACCAAAATGTGGCACCCGCTACTTTCGAAATATAATAAATTGATAAAAGTGGAAATAAAATAATAATACAACTCAAATAATAATAATCTTCATATCATAATATAAAAGTCAATACGATACCAAAAGGCCTAAAAGCCCAACATCGATAACATTCGAAATATAAAATACGACATAAACCGAAAGTCTGAAATAGGAATAACATAAACGATAAAAGTCCAAAGGCCTAAAGGCCCGATAAAGATAAAAGCGGTAAAAACAATAGAAGCCCAAAAGCCCAATAGCACCGGTCCGATAATCACTCCTGCTCGTCGGTCTCACCTGAAAGGGGGAAGAAGGAGGGGTGAGCAACAGGGGAGTTGCCCAGCGAGGTATGGGATGCTAAACCGCAAACCACAGACTGAGTTCATAGCACTACTAAAATTTAGGCCTAGCTCTAGCATGAAACAAACACGGTGCCTATTACACCACACATAACAATCAATATTCGGCTAGAGGACTAGCCGTTACAACTCATGCGCTTATAATACATAGCTACTCTCTGCACAACGCATCTCCTCATAAGGATATATACATATACTCGAAGCGTCGCTAGTACAGTCTGTCTCTGTACCCCCGCCCATCGTAGCGTCGAATGCAAACGTCTCTGCACCACGCCCCAAACAGTAGCGTCGAAGCTCAAACGTCTCTGAACTCACCCCCATACCACACCGTAGTGTCGAAGCTCAGACATCTCTGAACTCACGCCCTCATCACATAGTCCCTACTCATAACTATGTATATACATATATATAGCAGTTCTTAGCATCAATCATTTCACACAATCGTTGAATCCTCTATTATCCTAATTCCAGTTAACAATCAATATCATTAATGAACAAGCAAGACTCTCAAATAGACTCGATTCACAAAGACGGATCATGTTTCGAAACTAAACTTTCCATAATGGTAGTACTAAACTAGCTCGGGATTTAACGGAATAGCCCTCACCTTAGCAATGAAGAGAAGTGGTATATATGACCTCCAGCTGCTCAAATGGACTCCAAATCTGAAATCAGATCGAAATTTCGAGTCAGAACGCCTTTCGAACGGTTTAAAACGGGTATTTACGGAAAAGTCAACTCGCTGGTCAAAGGTCAATCCGGTCAACCCTTGACCAGAAATCAATTTGTCCTAACCGACCGGTTTACCCTAACCGAACCGAAATCAATTTAAACCGGCTAACCAATCGTTTAACCGAGTCAACCGAGTTGACTCACTGAGTTGACTCGGACGAGTTGACCGAGTCACCGGCGAGTTACCGGCAACGGTCAACGGCGGCGACGGCGGATATTCCGGCGGCGGGGGACGGTGGTCCGGCGGTGGCGACGTTTTCCGGCGGCGGCGCGTGTACCTCACACGCGCGCAGAGACGAAACTTCCGGAGGCGCGTGCGGCTTCGTCCGGACTCCGATTGAGGCGTTTTTGGTGGCTACGGATTCGTCTCGACGAGAGGAACACGATGGTAGTCTTGGATTCACGAGATTCATCACGGTTAGGAAGTTATGAGCGATTTACTAAACGGAAACGAAACTGAGCTTAAGGAATGCGATTTCCGGCGATTACCTAGGGTGTTTATCGGTGGTGGCAAGCTGAACGTGGTCACGGCGCACGGTTGCTCCGGTGACGAGCTCAGGTGAGCTTTCTTCCTTCTTCTCCTTCTTCTCTCTCTTTCTCTCTCTCTCAAGCTTTAAAGAAGATGGAGATGGTGGGGAAAAAGGTGGAGATGGTGGAGAAGAAGGTGGAAGTGGTGGCGTTGGAGAAAAAAAGTGGAGATGGTGGGAGTGGTGGGTCATTACAATAGTAGTATTAGAATCTGATGTATATCCGAACCTATTTCAGTCTATTAAAATTATCCAAAGATTTTAACTGATATCGACCTAACCCAAAATTAGTCTGGCTAATTTAACCTAAAATTACTTCATAACAAAATATCAGCGAAGCGACATATAAGGCTGATTCTTATCACGAGTGGGTGATGGAAATATTCCTCATGGAGATTGTAAATAAGACGTAAGTAATATACAAACAAAAAGCTATGAGATAATTTTCTCTTTAGTGTCAACTAATTATGAACTCAAACTGCATATTACTATCACACCAAAAACTCAAATTGCATAATTATTAAAAAAAAATATCTTTTAATCAAAATATGGATCAAATACGTACGTTCACTCGTAATTCGTCATCGAAAGTTGCGATTAGGTTCATGGATGAAGCATGGGTCTTTTTTCATTTAACTGCATGCGGTCCCGATTTTTTTTTTATCATATTTGAAGCGAGTTGTCAACTTGTAATCGACGAGTTTTATTTTCCACTCTGGAGAGTGGAATGACAGTTGTCATCGACGAACTCTTTTAGTTTTTTTTTAACACATCGACGAGCTCTCACTTTTGCCTTTTTGTATGGCGAATTTAAAAGTTTTTATATATTTAAGTCAAACGTGTTACAAAAAAATAATAATATATATTTAAGTCAAATAAGTTTTCCATAGTTTGTTACTTCTTTATAAGTTATGCATCGGTGTGATTTATATCCGTGCATTCGTCTATGTCAGATCTTGGAACATATGCAAGTAGGTATGATATTTCTTTTTCCGGACCAAGCCGGTTGAGCGGAATCAAACCCAAATTTCAGTTTTCAGTTCGACTTCAATTAAAAGTTTGGTTTGATTCGGTCAATTGATAAAACAATTATCATTATGTTTAGCAATCAATTATTTTGATTTCTACTTTTTTCAAAAAATATAATCAAACAATAATTTTCTTTAACTAAAAACCCGAATTGAACTAATCAAACTATAGATGCAAGTGGTTCCATTAGATGAGGTGAAAGAGATGAAACAACCATGTGACCCTCTCTCCCTTAATTATCTTTTCTTTACCTGTGCTATCTATATTACTAAAGAGAAATACTCATTTGTAAATGTTCTTACTTTGTTAATTAAACTTCTTTTTTTTTACTTATCTTTTTTCAGTTGCATTTATGAAATATCCTAAAACGAATAAAACTGCATAATTTATTGCTTGTATTTTCAGTTACATTAATGAAATATGCTTAAATGAATTTAAACTTCCTATTTTATTGTTTGTATTTTTCAGTTACCTTAATGAAATATCTTTAAATAAATTTGGACATAATATCATTTAATCAACCAAAAAAACTCATGAGTTATCCATACGTGCATAATTTTAATAATGAAGATTTTTAAAAACGTGCATCATTAAAATGTTACCTAAAACATGCAGCACTAATATATAACATGCATCAATAAAACTAGAATTTGACTCACACAATTGTACGAATATTATTTTCAATTGATTAAATGTAAAAATAATTACTTATTCAAAAAATATTTAAGAATCGCTATGTTTTTAAAAATTATATGGTATTATTTGCTCATAACTCATTTGTCATTTGATAAATTGTTAAAAAGAAAATTTTAGCATTTACAAAAAATTTCTTTTTTTTTGTTTGACCAAAAAAAAGAAAATTTTAGCATAATATAACTCAGTTGTCATTTGCTAAATTTATGGTTTTTATTTATATTTTTTATTATTTAATTATAATATTTTCATTTTATATTTGAAAGATAAACGAATTTTCTTTCAAACAATATTTTTGTAAATGTATTTTTTAAAAAATAATCAATTAAAATTGTTATTATCATTGAATATCATTATTTTTGACATAATATGAGTTTTCGTTTATATCAAAACTTATCATATTTTCGGATAATTTTAATTTAAAACGTAATTTTCATATTTTTCAAACAAATTCTAAAAAATATTTTTTAAATATTTTGTTATAATTGTTAAAAAAATATTGAGTTGCATTTCAAACAAAAAGGTAAAGATATTAAAAATATTCTAATTAAAATATGTAAAATTTAATATAGTTTTAAGGAAATGGTCAAAATAAAAAAAATTACACATAGAATAATCATGATTTTTGTTAACTGGGCGGATCATTATTTATATGATATCGCACACGAAAGAAAAATTTTTGTTTTTAAAATTAACTAATTAACTCTATACATATTTTTTTATTTTTATATGATATCACACATTCGTAAAAAAATAGATAGTTTAAGATGCAAAAAAAAATATTTATTTAATGAATATAATATGAACGAATATTACAAATACATCATTTAATAAAATAAATAATTAAAAACTGAAAATTCATATCCGCGCTGGCGCGCGGGTCAGGGTCTAGTTTCTATTATATACATAAAATTTTGATTACTTTGTTTATTTTCTATATAAAAGGAATTATTTTGTTATTATTATTTCACCGATAATAATTCCTAGGCTGGTAAACAAAGAATTGTTTTTGGTAAACAAGGATTTTTTTTTTGGTAAACAAGGAATTATTTTGTTTTTTTTTGTTATTATTTCATTACACCGATAATAATTCCTAGGTTCAACCATTGTTTTGGGCGGGCTAGTAGTTTGGAGATTTGAGAACAGATAAAATTTGAGAAGGTTAAACTAGCCGTCTAGGCTGTCGAGCATCATGGAAAAGTGATGGAGAAGTGACCAAAGCACCCAACGATCAAACATAGTGGCAAGAGTAAATGTTTGGTACCTGTGTAGACTACTATGTGGAGAATATGAAGTTTGTGCGAGTGTGTTCAAGGCTCCCATATATACATTTTGATGCATCAAAACTAAATCCACCTTTATGCATCATTCGTTGTGTATCATTAATTGTTGCATAAGAATCAGAATATTTTCAATGGTGTGAATCTATACTGTACGTGGTGACTAACCATTTTCATATCCAAGTATAAGACTGAATAAGCCTCTTAATCCGAACAATTAAAGTACCAAAGACCTGGAAGAATAATAGCTCATGAAACAAGAGATGGAATCCGTTGTAAAAGTTTAAAATTAATAAGATGGTACATATAGTATTTAAAGGTTAGCGAACCTGACACTACACAAGCACACGGACTTACAAAATCATATTAATAACCGAAAACAATAGCACAGTTTCTTTGATTAAAAAATAACACAATCTTGAATCAAAGATAATATGGCAACTGTAGCAAGAACAGCCTGTGTTCTGTGTAACTGAAGGTATACCACTGCTTAAACTGCAAGACTAGTATAATTTGTACAATACAGAACGCCATAAAAAAGTTCAGTAAACAAAGAAACATATAGAGAGCTTCACAACATTCAATTGGAGGCACAAGCCACTCAGCTAACGATACCTGATATAGTCCAAGTTCTTTGCTCAATACAAGAAAAAAAAAACTCTAATATCAAATTTTTAGCAGAACTGGATTCTCAAACTGTAGACTTTAAACTACACAAGTCACAGTTATTGGTTTCATTTAAGAACCAGTCAAGTCAATGAGAAGTAAGAGGTCTAGTTTCATTTAGCTTAGCCGAAGGTAACAATTAACATTTGTTTCAGGCACCAAATCTGCAATGCCAAAAATCATTTCATTTTGGCAACTTTTCAAACATTTCATGCTACATAATATGCAAATCATTGTAGAACATAGTTAAACACATTATCACTTTACTGTTGCTTTTCCTATGGAAAAATGGCGTTAAATACAAAACATCCGCGCCATTTGACCAGTAACACTAGAGTTTTCAGTACCAGAGAAAATCACACAGATACCCTGAATACTGTAAAATACTAAAGTACCCTAACCATGTCGATACACAACCAACTAAAGAAACAAAGAACCCAAAGGAAGATGAAAATAGCAGAGCATTACAGGAAGTTAAAAGTGAAAATGGTCTTTTTCTTCCTTATCAGAGTTCTTCTACACCCACCAGGAGTCATAAGTAGGTTCCCTAGATACACACCTGCAAGAGAATTGTCACATATAACTCACTCCAATGCAGATATATAAACCATATCATAATCTGTGAGATAAAGCTTTCACTTACACTAGTAGTTCCTAGTTAATCAAGTCAGAACCAGAAGATATATCAGGAAGGCTTGTACATATGGCGCCTTAGCATCTCATTTATCCCCACAGCTGAGATGCTTTCATACCCAAGAAGATCACGGAGCTTCTCATTGCACTGAATAGCCATAGGATTTTCCGGGTCCTGTGAACATATTAAAAAGCAGAACCAAAGGTGATTACTTTTCATGTTTAAAACCATTCAAGAAGCTCTAAACAAAAGGTGAGAAACATATAGGAAGAGATAAAGAGCAAATTCAAAACCCACCTCCAAGTTATTGAGCTTTATGTACTCCCAAACACGGCGAATAATCACTTCGTCCTTCATCTCCGTCTCACCAGTGCCAAAGAACCTTGCAAGTGGCTCAGATAATGCAACAGTTGAACTTGAACTAACAGGCTCTGTGGTCTCTGTCTCAGTCTTAGTCTCCACCTCAGCTTTTGCCCGTTTCGCTTGACCAGAGACCTCTGCCAAAAAAAAAAAAAAAGAGATTACAAACAGTC
Source organism: Brassica napus (assembly GCF_020379485.1). Taxonomy (NCBI): domain Eukaryota; kingdom Viridiplantae; phylum Streptophyta; class Magnoliopsida; order Brassicales; family Brassicaceae; genus Brassica; species Brassica napus. The sequence continues at coordinate 48,683,252 of NC_063450.1, read as the reverse complement.
AGTAACATGAAACTAACCAAGAACATGTGGACTTTAAGCGAAAACGCTTGTAACGAAGCCATTACTGGATGGATCGAGCGGGAGGATATGCTTAGCAAGCAACTTATTCATCTTAAACATGTCAGTGCAATCAGTCTCGAAAACAACACGCAAGGCATCATCACATATGATCTTCCGCTTGTTACTCGGGTCTTGGAGGTTGTTCTTCCTTATGTAAGCCCACAATTGCCTCACAATCTGAAAGAAAAAGAAAAAACAGAGCAACACTTTTATAACAAAGCAACCTAATTGTCATAATCCTGATGTAAGACGGTGATAATAACCTCAGTTCTGGGAAGAGCAGGTTCACCAACAACAACTTCAAGCTCTGGAGAGACCCTACAGACTTTGTTTAACCCTCCAGGACCACCCTTTCTTTTAGTTCCAGCTGGAGGAACACTGCAACGGAGAGAACAACATTACACAAACCCCAACTCATTAAACTTCATAAAGTTTGATACTTTGGGTAAAAATTACAAAACTTAAAATCCAGCAAACGAAGAAACTTTGACCCCTAAAGATTTAGACTTTCCTAAACCGGAAACCCCTAAAATAGTAAGATGCTAAACCCTAAAAGACCCCAAGAAACAGACCTTTCTTTTGGGGCTTGCGAAACCAACACAGAGGGTCCTTGTCGCGGAGACTGTAGCTGGTTATGCTGGTGCTGGTGCTGGTGCGGCGGCATGTAAGGCGGATAAGGCTGGCGGAAATTGAGGTCATAAGAGTGGTAAGGAGGAGGCTGGAGAGCGAAATGAGGGTATTGTTGAGAATGCGAAGCAGAGAATTGAGACGGATGCTGAAGTGCGAAATGCCCTTTCCCCGGAACATTGACGCCGAAATGCATCTGCTGCGACGGCGGTGGAGGAGGTTGTGCGGTTGATGCGGAAGCAGAGGAGGAGGAGGAGGAGGAGGAGATTGGTTGGTGAGGACGGAGGAGGAGATTGATTTGGTCTCTGATGAAACTCGTCTTCTCCGTTAGGTCTAACCCTAGCTTAGCTTCAAGCTGCTGAACAACGCTGGTTAACGAAGTGAGGGAGCTAGGGTCAGATTGTCGGAGCAGAGTCTCGACTCCTTTCGCTAGATCCTGGTCCGACACCATTGTAAGAGGAAAAAAAAAAACAAATCTTTCTCTCTCTGTTACCCTTGTCCCTTTCTCTCTCTCTTACCTCTTGTCTCTGTTTTATCTCTCTGTCTCTCTCTTTATAAGTCTGAATGACGAATGTACCCTTTATGGTTGGTTTTGATTTATCTACTTAGTTTAAATGTCCGTATTAGCCTTGTTAGTCATGGTGTCTAAAGGTTATGTGTAGAGGGTAGTATGGTCGTTTTGGTGACCTCGGTGCTTTTACTTCCTGGGCCAGCTGGCTGTAACTTGAACCCATCTTTTCACTCGATTGTTAAATGTCGTCTACGTCCCCTGAGATTTTGACGCGTTTATTGTTGTTGGTTTCGAGAAGCCTGAGGATATAAATGGAATTTTTTCAGCATTGGATCGTGAATCTTTTAAGTATTTAGTACAGATTGATAGTTTTATGACAACAAAAAAGATTACAGATTATTATCCTGTCACAAATAAGTTTGATGTAAGAAAAACTTAATTATCCCATTCTCCATTTCTTTGAAAATATAAAGATAAATACTTTCAGGAGGTAGATTTATGCGATGCCAAGACGACTGCAGTTTCGAGCCAAAGGAGATAGCACTGTCAGCATCAAATTCCGAGAACCAAGGGGTGTGTTTCCAGACTTGTTTAGCAAAATCACAATGGAAGAATAGATGGAGTGTTGTTTCTTGGGATCCGCATCTGACGCAGATGGTGTTTGATAATACCTCTCTTCTTTGGAGGTTATCTTCCGTGGGAATGACGTTTTGGAGAACTTTCCAGAGGAAGAGTTGAATCTTAGGGAGTAGGTGCGTATTCCAGACTGATTTGAACCAGTTGAAGTCATATGGGATGTTAGGGGTTCTAGGAGCCAGGCGTAGCCATCTTCTGCCCTCGTAGTACTAGGATGTAGGAGAAGAACCTCTTCCACCAGGTTGGGTAAGTGTTTCAGCAGAGCTTCTTTGTTCCATAGTCCTGTTTCTCTAGTCATGATATCTGAGACCATTAAATCTTTTTCATCAATCGTTACAGGTCCGATAGCACAAGCAGAGGTCGACACTGACAGCCAGGGGTCATGCTATAGCTTAATGGAGTTCCCGTTTCCAATGATTTTACCAAGATGTTGGATGATGACGTTTCTGCCTACAATAATTCCCCTCCAGCCGTGTGATGCAGAGGTACTGCAAAACACCTTGAGGAAGGATTCAGCGTGACAGTACTTTCTTAATAGGATTCGGGAGAGCAAGCATTCAGGTCTTGTGAGAAGTTTCCAAGCAAGTTTGCCCAATAAGGCCTTATTGAAGTGTTGAATGTCCATAAATCTGAGGCTGCCCATGCTTTTTGGTTTGGTAAGATTGTCCCAGGATATCCAACATATATTCTTTTTTTAATCACTACCATCCCACCAAAAGCGAGTCATAACTGACTGTATCTTTTTACAGAGGTTGATAGGGACAAGGAAGCAAGTCATGGCGAAAGTTGAGATTGCGGTTAAGACGGTTTTTAGCAGTGTGAGTTTGCCTGCTGGGGAGAGTTGATGAGAGGAGTAACAGACAGCCCTCTGTTGGATGCGATCGACAATAGACGCAAACAGATCTCTTTTCTTCCTTCCAAACAGTTCAGGTAAGCCTAGATACTTTCCAACTCCTCTTTCTTTTTCAATACCAAGAACTTGCTTAACGCAGATTCTGTCATCTATTCTTGTTCTTGTTGAGAAAGGTATTGAAGATTTATCAGGGTTTATCATTTGTCCTGAGGCTTTCTCGTATTTTGCTAGGATTTCTTTGAGAGGAAGGCAGCTTTGCTGGTTGGAGCGGACGAAGAACATAGTATCATCAGCAAATAGCAAATGGTTGATGCGTGGGCATTTTGTTGCCACTCTGATACCAATCATTGAGCCATCACGTTGAGCCTCCTTGCATAAACCAGAGAGGACTTCTCCACAGATGATGAAGACATACGGCGAGATGGGGTCACCTTGTCTGATTCCAAGGTAAGGTTTCACAAAGCATGTAACTTCGTCGTTGATTATAAAGGAATACATGCCTGTAGTTATGCACTGCATGATCCAGCTGACAAATCTGCTGTGAAAGCCCATTCTGAGTAGAACCGTCTCTAGGAAAGTCCATTCTAGACGATCGTAGGTTGTACTAATGTCTGTTTTGACTGTCATAGAATAGTTCTTTTGTGCCTTTGAAATCTTTAGGTGATGCAGCATTTCATGTGTGATTAAGACATTATCAGAGATAGCTCTCTCCTGTATAAATGATGACTGGTTTTCGGATATAATCTCTTCGAGTACTGGCTTTAGCCGCAGGGAGAGGATTTTGGAGATGATTTTGTAATAGACATTACAAAGGGCTATGGGTCTGTAGTCAACAACTCTCTTTGGGGATAAGATTTTCGGGATTAGCCTTATGTGTGTCTCATTGATAGAACTAGGCAGGATATTTGTTGTGAAAAAATCCTGAATCTCTTTGATAATTGCATATCTCACGGTGGCCCAGTTAGACTGGAAGAAGTTTGCGGAGAAGCCTTCGGGTCCTGGAGCTCTATTTGGGTGGATGGAGAAGAGGGCTTCCTTGATCTCAGAAGCTGAAGGGATGGAGATCAGCATGTCATTTGTAGCTTGTGATACAGAAGGCTGTATAGCTCGTGATATAACCTCAGAGCAATCAGAGGTGGATGCTGTGAAGATATTATGGAAATATCCCATAATTGTCTCAACAATTTTTGCTTTGTCAAAAACCTCAGCTCCAGTGCCGTCTTCTATCACTGTAAGTTTGTTTCTTGCTCGTCTTCCTCTAGTGGAAGCATGGAAAAACCCTGTGTTCTTGTCCCCCAAAGTAAGCCAAAGATGTCTGCTATGTTGTTTCCAATATTCCTCTTCTGCTTTGTAGGCAAGGAGTAGCTTCCTGTTGAGATCGGAGATCAAGATATCGTTTGCAACTTGACGGGAGAGTTCTGTGTCGAGTGAGGCTCAATCAACCTCCTTCCTTGGATCGTATGGACGATTTGGACATTTAGGAATCTCCTGCTCTTCGAGCAAAGATCGATCAATCCTATCTCCATTGTTGCCAAAGCAATCACAGTGGCCAAAGAATGGGAAATTGCGTAGACCCTATCATACACGCCCTTATCGAGACCCATCGCACCGACAGTCCAACCATCGAGCCCCCCTCCTGACACGACTTTATGTTTCATTGACGCCTCTTGGATTGCGAACACTAAACATGCAGGAATTGCCTGGATATTTACGGATCTGACGAAGAATGAATTTAATCGAAGAAGCTGTTCAAAGATCGCATATCCTCACTGTTTTTAGCTGAGAGCTTCGCGATTAGAGCCTCGATGCTCCACGACTCTTCTCTCGGCATCAACAACATCTGGATACACTCAGATTCTCAAGAGCTCATTCAAGCAATCAATGGGAATCGACGATCGCCAGAGCTTTTTGAAGTTCTGTCGGACATCGCTTCCTTATCTCTATCATTTACCTTTTGTCGCTTCACTTTCATTCTTAGGCTTGATAATGGGTCTGCTGACTATCTAGCAAAAACTACTTTCTCCCTTGGTCTTGTTGGACCTAGCATGTAAGAACCTTTGGTTTTAAATTAATTTATTCAATTGCACAAAAAAAAATACTTTAAAGGTTTATACTATCAGCATTTTTATTTTCTATTAATTAATAATGAAAAATTAGATCAAACTTTTAAAATAAATATATTTATGGAAATTTCATCATTTTTGCCATTATTTGAGAATTTTTAATACTACAAATAATATATATATATATATAGACTTTTTAATATAGATGAAAATCCGGAAAAAAAACTATTAACTTGAAACTATAAAGTAAATCTACAGTATCAGATTTTATAGTCCCAGAAAGAGGTTCGCGGCAAGGAGACCCGTTATCTCCATATTTATTCATCCTCTGTACAGAAGCCCTTATTGCCAACATTAGGAAAGAAGAAAGGTTAAAACGATTAACAGGGCTAAAAATTGCACGGGCAAGCCCATCAATTTCCCATCTTTTATTTGCGGATGATAGTTTATTTTTTTGTAAGGCAACGATGGAGGAATGTAGTGTTATCCTACAATTACTCAGAGATTATGAAATGGTGTCAGGACAACAAATTAATTTTTCTAAATCATCGATTCAATTTGGACATAAGGTTCTTGTGTATCTGAGGACGGCCATCCACAATCTCTTAGGTATTACAAATCTTGGGGGAATGGGGAATTATTTGGGGATTCCGGAGAGTCTTGGAGGTTCAAAAATACAGATATTTGGGTTTCTAAATGAGAGGGTACACAATAAAATGAATAGTTGGACAGTCCGCTTTCTTACAAAATGGGGTAAGGAGGTCTTAATAAAATCAGCTGCGTCACCCATGCCAACTTTTGTGATGTCTTGTTACAGGCTCCCCAAAGGGATTACCAGAAAAATTACGAGCACTTTATCTCATTTCTGGTGGAGTAGTGGAAATAATAAAAAAGGTATTCATTGGTTCTCCTGGGATAAAGTCTGCATCCATAAAGATGACGGGGGTTTGAGCTTTAGGGACCTGCAGGATTTTAATACGGCTTTGTTAGCTAAACAATTATGGCGATTGATTGATAAACCGGAGTGTTTATTTTCCAAAGTTTTTAAAGGTCGTTATTTTCGGAATACTCATCCTCTGGATGACCACAGATCTTACTCCTCTTCTTATGGATGGAGAAGTATCTGTTCAGCTAGGCCTCTGGTTAAAAAAGGGCTAATCAAAATAGTAGGAACCGGGCAATCGGTATCCGTATGGAATGATCCATGGATCCCTGCTCCTCGCCCGAGGTCAGCATTACCAAAAACTCAGTCTCAAATTTTAAGTCAGTCTCTTATGGTGGGTGATCTTATAAATCCCATAGATTGTTCCTGGAATGAGGATCTCCTGAATGAATATTTTCATCCAGATGATGTGAAGATTATTCGTGGTATAGCAGTTAGTAGAACACAACGGCCAGATACATATGGCTGGACGTTTACGGACTCTGGTAAATACTCGGTCAAATCAGGGTTTAGGACAGAATCCTTATACCCGGATCGGGGTCCACGAGTGTTAAGTTATGGACCTAATGTTAAACCCTTTTTGGCGCATTCTTGGAAACTAAAATGTTCTCCGAAACTAAGACACTTTGTATGGCAAATTTTATCTGGGACACTACCAGTATCCAAAAATCTGAAGGCTCGTGGTATAGAGTGTGATCTCCGGTGTGGTATTTGTGGGGCAGAAGAGGAATCCATCTATCACGTTATTTTTGAATGTCCACCAGCACTTCAAACATGGGCTTTATCTCGAATCCTTTCCCCTCCCGGAATCTTTCCATCTTCCTCCGTTTTTACTAGTCTGGATCATCTTTTTTGGAGACTTCCAACGGATGTTGATTCGGAGTATTTTCCATGGATTATGTGGTATATATGGAAAAATAGGAATGACAAAATTCATAATAATAGGACTGTAAGTCCTCAAGAAATTTTGCGCAGAGCGGATGTTGAAGGATCACTTTGGGCTGAAGCCCAACTCTTGGTACAAGAGAATCAGGGGTTTCCACCGACAGATGGGAGTTGGCAGACATTGGGGTCCTCTCGAGTTTGCTACATTGATGGGGCGTGGAGAGAACATGATGCTTTTACAGGCCAGGGCTGGTATTTCCAAAAGATAAACTCAGAGGACGTAATGATGGGCGCAATGAACCTTCGACGTAGCCTATCACCTTTACATGCTGAATGTGAAGCTCTGATTTGGGCAATGGAGTGCATGAAGACCCTGCAGTTCTCAGATGTAGTATTTGTGACGGATTGTTCTCAATTGGTGAAGATGGTGTCCTCACCTGAAGAATGGCCGGCGTTCGCTACACACATGGAAGAATTCTGCCGAAGTAAGACTTTCTTCCCCAACTTCACGATCAGATATATCTCAAGGGCACAAAACACAATGGCGGACAAGCTTGCACGTGGTGCGAGGAGTTCTCCTTCAGCTATGCTATATGTCGATTCTTTACCTCCGGTTTGGCTATCTGAACCGGTGGCCCCATAGGCTTCTAGTCTATTATGATGTCAAAAAAAAAAAAAAAAAAAAAAAAAAAAAAAATCTACAGTATCAGATAGATCATTAAACTAATATTACTAATGGGCTAGACAATAAGGCCCAACAAGAAACATAAAAGCCTGATTCTCACAATTGTTTATGCAGATCTGACACAGTTCGGCCTCTAAAGCGAGTAAAGTTCTTAATGCTCGAGTAGATTCGAGTTTCCTAATAACTCGAAGAATAGGGCGTTTGTTTCGTAAGGAGATTTCGAGGATGAAAAGTGAGAGAGAAGAAGTCAAGAACGGTGGTGTTGAGGAGGAGGAAGAGAGAGAGCTGAAGCGGAAGAGAGAGAAGGAACGGCTCGAAGACGACGCCTTTAAGGGCCGCGGAAAGCATTCGCGCCACGTCGAAGTTCGTCGCGATTGCCCGTACCTCGATACAGTCAACCGCCAGGTAAAATCATCATCCTACTTACCGACCAAAAGTCTTGTGCTTTGTTGTAACTTGTAATGTAATCTAATCTTTTATGTTTGGTTGTTTGTTTTGCAGGTCTTGGATTTTGATTTCGAGAGGTTCTGCTCTGTCTCCTTGTCGAATCTGAACGTGTACGCGTGTCTCGTCTGCGGGAAGTACTTCCAAGGGAGGAGCCAGAAGTCTCATGCTTATACGCATAGCTTGGAGGCAGGGCACCACGTTTACATCAATCTTTTGACGGAGAAGGTGTATTGTCTTCCTGATAGTTACGAGATCAATGACCCTTCTTTGGATGACATTCGACACGTCTTGAATCCAAGGTATGTCTCCATTGGTTTCTTCTTGCTAGTTCCTTCTTATCAAGGCGTTGGTGCTATCCGTTTGTAGGTTTAGTAGGGCGCAAGTAGAAGAGCTTGATAGGAATAAGCAGTGGTCCAGGGCTCTTGATGGCTCTGACTATCTTCCCGGAATGGTAATCCTCTCTCGCTCTCTCTTTGAATACAGATTAGCATTGAGTAAGTTTGTCTCCTAAAAGTTAGTTTATACAATAGGTGGGGTTGAACAACATACAAAAGACAGAGTTTGTGAATGTTACAATCCAATCGTTGATGAGAGTTACTCCTTTAAGGAACTTTTTCCTTATTCCCGAAAACTATCAGCATTGCAAGTCTCCTCTTGTTCACCGCTTTGGGGAACTCACTCGAAAGATTTGGCATGCTCGGAACTTTAAAGGACAGGTCTGACTCTATTATCATGCCTCACTTTTACATATCCTCCTCACCTAATGAGAGGACCTTGCTAATTTAATTTACATTGTGTCAACAGGTGAGTCCACATGAGTTCTTGCAAGCTGTCATGAAAGCTAGCAAGAAACGGTTCAGGATAGGCCAACAATCAGATCCAGTAGAGTTCATGTCGTGGCTGCTCAACACTTTGCATATGGATCTTAGAACTTCAAAGGACGCCAGCAGTATCATCCATCAGTGCTTCCAGGTATGTGTCTATCCTTTGACACGTCACTGTAGTTTAATGTGCAAAAAGATGCATTTTCATGTAATCTGCTAATCATCACAGGGTGAGCTGGAGGTTGTGAGAGAGTATCAAGGCAATGAAAACAAAGAAATCTCCAGGATGCCTTTTCTAATGCTTGGCCTAGATTTGCCACCGCCTCCTCTTTTCAAAGATGTCATGGAGAAAAACATTATTCCACAGGTATATACACCTCTTGCTTTAGACTTTTCACTTATGGCTATTTATACCTTGAATTTTTTTTTGCTATTGCGTCTTTGAGTTTATAATTAGCGAAGTGAGGTAAGCAGAAGCTAATTTTCTTTGATATTTGGGTCAGGTTGCTCTATTCGATTTATTGAAGAAGTTTGATGGAGAAACTGTGACAGAGGTGGTTCGCCCTAAGCTAGCCAGAATGAGATATCGAGTTACCAAATCTCCTCCTTACTTGATGTTCCATATGGTTCGGTTCAAGAAGAATAACTTTTTCAAGGAGAAGAACCCTACACTGGGTGTGTTTATTTTGGATTTTAGATTAATGTTTTGCAAGGATCTCTATTTCCTGGTTAATGTGACTCGATCTTTGTTGATGTCACAGTTAACTTCCCAGTGAAGGACATGGAGCTGAGGGATTACATACCATCACTGCCTACTGCTGCAGAAGGCGGGAAGGTTTCTTCCAAGTACAATCTAATCGCTAACATTGTGCATGATGGTAAGCCTGAGGATGGGTACTTCAGAGTATTTGTGCAGCGCAAGTCACAAGAACTATGGTAAGCTTTCTCCCTTGTACCAAAATTTGTGCTTCTTTTTACTTGCATGAGATAGGAATATCAAAAGTTCACTTATCTTGTGTGTTAGTGTTGTCAAAGGAGCTTTCTAGCATATCAGATATCACGTTCAAACCCATAGTGACAATTAAATTAGCATAAAACTGCTCTGGATCTGATGAGATTAATGTTTATTTCTTTCAGGTACGAGATGCAGGATTTGCATGTTGCAGAAACACTTCCCCAAATGGTAGAACTATCGGAAGCATACATGCAGATATATGAGCTGCAGGAGGAATAGAGCTGCAGAAAACAAACTTACTCATTGCTTTAAGTGTTAGTTTCCAGGTTTCTTCTTGGATTGAGGACTGAGATTAGAAACTTGTTTCACAGCTTTTTGGAGATAATCTTTGATCATCTTAAATATGCTAGAGAAAACGTTTAGTAGCTATGGATATGTCATATTGAAGGGAAAACGAAAATATGAGTTTTGTCCCTTTGGGAACAGCTTTATGCATCATTTTGAGATTTTAAACAGTTTGCTATGTAAAATGTTAGAAACCCCACTTCTTTCTGAGGCATTGTGAATACTGAAGACCTTGAATGCAAGTTTTATGACCTGACAACAAATGTTGACGAAACACAACCCAAAAGGATTGTTGTTAAATTGATGAGAGAAACTTAATACTTGACAAGGAAGAATGTGATCAAGTTAAAGATGACAATGCACCAAGGCGAGCGTTTCAGCAAGTTAAAAATCAATTCTTCATAATATCATCATCCCCACGAAAACTAATACAAAGAACAAAAAAAAAAATCTAGACTCTGTATCTAGAGAGTAGTTTCACTTCCAAAAAAAAAAATGAAAACCAAAGTCGAAATCTCTGACAAAACGAAGAACAAAAAGCTATATTCATGCTCTTCTTCTGGGCTCTCTTTGCCCAAATCTTTCACCTCATTGTGCTTTTGGCTTCTCGATCTTGACGTAAGGAAGAACCCCCAGAAAGTATTTCACCTTCGGATTCCATCCACGCTGCTGAGCTCGACAGAACATCAAGAAAGTGTTCGCACAGTACGAGTTGAAACTCATGAAGACATGCCACAGAGCATGTCCCTGAGGGTTCACAGGCCACTGAGATATCCTCTTGCAGAAAACACGGTCGCAGAACCAGCAAACACTCCCCACTAGGATCGTAGCAACATACCACTTCGCAATCCTTTTAGCCGCGGTGTCCTCCGTGTGAATGTAGTACTTGTACATCCGAGGGATGCAGAGAAGGCAAAGGATCACGTAATGGACCTTGAAACCGATCCCAAACCTGAGGAAAGCGTGGGCAACAGCGAAGGCGGCACCGTAGAGGAAGAGAAAAGTGGGCATAGTGCTTCTGTAGTGCCAGTCTGGTGAGTAGAGGATGTACATGTAGAGAAGTATCTCCCACACCATCGGCGTCTCATCACTCTGCTGTTGCCTGTGCTTGGATCAAAGGGACATAGAATCATTAAACCAAAATTTGGATGAGGAAGCTAACAAAGCTAGAAACTTACACGTGCTGCAAAGTGGCATGGTAGAGCATGCTGCCGATAGCGAGGATCATGTTGGATATGTGGAGAATGCTGAACCTCTTCTCGAACCGTTGCCTTAAGGCGTTGACGAGACCAATGAGAGCCAAGAGGATTCCAGGGACGTTGGAGATGGTGTTGTAGAACTCTGCAATGTAAGAAGAGTAGGCGTAGTTCTTCTCGCAACACTCTATGGTGGAAGTCACTGGACCCCAAAAGCTCGATATCCCATCTGCCATTTTCTAATCCTCTCAAAACACTTAAAGTGTGAGCCTTTAGACACTGTAAACACCAAAATAGACAAACCCATAAGAAACTAATCTCAAAGAGCAATGGAGAATCTGAGTCATAGTAATGCTTGTTCAGGTCAACACAAGGGATGATCTAGACGAAAACCCAGATCCGAAAAGTCAGAAAATATGAAAACTTTACGATCCAGGGATCGCAAATAAGAGAATCTAACACTCAAACGAAACCGATCCACGTGATACAGCAAGGAAACAAGCGAAGAACAAACCGTTTTACTCGCGACGATAAAAGGGTGTGAAAAGAGATCTATCACTCTCCTTCACCCAGCGAAATCTCTTATAGCGTTGTTAGCAAAACCTCTTAGCCATGGCAGATCGGAGGAGGAATCAGATGCGAACAAATCTTCGGGATGACCTTTCTCGGAGTCTCTATTTCTCCTCCTCTGTTTCGAGAATTGATATCGTCTTTTTAGCTAACGAGATTTTGGATTAAGTTAAGAAAAATGAATAAAGAAAAGACCTAGAGAGCGGCGCTGACTAGTAAGTAGTAACTACACCGTCGACATCTGATGATGATGGTAAAATAGTAAAATAGTAAGTACCAAAATTTGTATTTGGGTTATTAACGTGGCTGAAAAAAATACCAATTAAGGGAAAGCTTTCTCACCTGATTTAGACATTCAACTTTATCATCCAATCATTAGCTTGATTTTATTAATAAGAACAGGCGTGAATTATTATTTTATTATATAAAGATTGGTTCTTCAAAGTTGCTAATTAACATGATTGCAACATATGTCAATTAATTTATTAAGATTGTGATATGTGTCAAAAATATGTTACAATTCTCTTTTATTAGAATTTAAAAAAATTTAGAAAAAAAAATTATTATTACATTTTTTGGACACTAGAAAAGAAAAATTATTACAAAAATATAGTTTATTATTTTTTTTAGGAGTTAAGAAAATGAAAATTGCTATTATATAGCCTTTTACAATTATATTTGTATGGCTCTTTTTATAATATTTTAAAAATATTTGATAGTAAATTTAATTTTTGAAAATTCTATAAACAAAGAATAATTGTAAAAAGCTATTTTAAAGTATTTTTTTCTTTTTAAAATATTTTGAATATTTTCATCTTTAAATATACTAAAGAAAGATATTATAAGATAAAATATTAAGTTTTTTTTAAAAAAAATAAATAAAAACGAATTATAAAAACCTACAAGTACAAGAAATTATTTAATAAAAATCAAATAGAAAAACTAACTATAAAATAAGTGATATTCCTTTTTTTAAAACTTAAGTAAAAAAAATGTAGAAGTACTCTTATTATTTTCATATAAATAACTAACTTTCCTTTTTAACCGATAAATGTATGCTACAAAAATATAAACCAAAATAAATATTATTTTCACATCTATATTTAGGTTTAAAGTTCCTCATATTATTTTCACAAAAAATAGTATTGACAATAAAAATATTATCTGAGTATTTTCTTTTAATTTCTCTAAACAACTCAATTTTTTTATCATCATTTTTACATCTTATGACGCTAACACAAGTTTTTATTATTATTATGTTTTTATCGTACATAAGTATGTGTAAATATGAGAAATATATGTTTGTATGTATAAGACATAATATAATAACTAAAAATAATTTTTTTTATTGAAAATATATTAGTTGTATAAAATTCTTAAAAAACAAGAACAAATTATAGTTGGAATTTTCCTTTTTTAAAAAATTGAAAGTAACTCATTTCTTATATATAACTAACTTTTATTTTTAATAGATAATTTTGTGTTAAAAATTATAAACCAAAAATAACTTCAAATATTTTACCCGATATGATTGTGACATTTGTACAAAAAAAACATTGTGTATGTATTAAAAAAATTCTATCATTATGTGAAAATAATTTTTTTTCCTAAAATCCTAAATAAAAGAAATTTGAAAAATAACTTTTCCCTCTTTTAATTTTAATCAAATAATATTTTTTTCCTTTTAAATCCTGCCCAAATAAAATTGTAAAAGTAATTTTTACTTTTTAAATTTAATGATAAATATGATACTGAAATATCTAATTAAAATATTAGTGATATTTAGAAAACGAATTTTGAAAATAATATGATACTGAAAATATTTAATTTAAAATATTTGTGATATTGAGAAAACGAATTTTGAAAATAGCAACTTTTAAAAATAGTTAATATTTGCTGGAAATAATTATTTGATAGTATTTTTATTTTCTAAATCCTAGAAAAAATAAATTATAAAAGATTATGTAGTTTTAATTTTCTTTTCTAACACCCTAAAACTGTAAAAAATATATTTGATAGTTCATTTCTTTTAAAAATAAAATTCTAAACAAAAAAGATTTGTATCATATTTTTTAATTCGTAACCATAAGAGAATTGTAACCATAAGAGAATTGTAAGAAGTTATTTGATAGTATATAAAGTTTGAAGATGAACATGATACTAAAAATTATTTAATTAAAATGAAGTGTAAAAATAGTATTGATATGAACCGTAAAAATCATAATTTAAAATTATTTAATAATAACAAGAAATAATTATTTGATAGCAATAAGATTTTTCTGAAATTCAAAACATAAGATAATTGTAAAAGTTTATATGATAATATTTTTCCTTTTCTATAATCCTAAACAAAAATATAAAAAAGTATTTGATAGTTTTTCTTTTTTTTAATTTTAAATAAAAATAAGATTTAGAAAATATTTTTTTTCCTTTTTAAAAAATCCTAACAAAAGTCAACATACCTAATTAATAGTATTTAAAAAAAAAGATTTTGATAACGAGTATGATGTTAAAGCTATTAAATTTTAAAAAAAATCAAAACTTAGGATTTTGTCGTGATTGGTATTTATGTGTTTGGTTATACGAAAATCAAACACATGTTTGATATGCATTAGTTTATAATTCATTTAAATTAAAATGTTATTATGAAAATATATCATTAATAAATAATGAATCAAGAAAATTATTTAACATTAGATAAGTTTAATAAAACATTAAATTAGTACATAAGAAAGTGTATAATGCTTCTTGGCCTTATTTAACTTCTAAATTCCTTTTTATTTCATTATAATTATTATTTTGGGTTGGATCCGGTTTAAATTTTACGTTTGGATGTTTTTTCTAGCTCTAATAAATATTAACTGAAACTTATGCGTGTAAACGAGTTCTTAACTGTAAAATAAATTTCACATAACATATGAAAAACCAATTTTTTAAAAAAAATAATATTTTTTATTAAATTAAAATATCAAATAAAGCCCCAAATCTAGTTATATATAAGGGAAACACTCTAGTTCGTCGAGAGACTTCTTCTTCTTCTTCCAAAAAAACCAATAAGATCGACTTATGCAAAATTGGATCTGAAAGACCCGATCCTTCTTTGTTCTTACGGAGGAGGAAGAGACGAAACATAGTTACTGTACTTCCTTAGAACCTGGAAGATAAAACTGATCAGCCGTAATTGTAATTGGAATATCGGAATTTGATCCTTGAAGAATCAGCGATTGCTGAGTGGGTTATGGAAGGAGTAGGAGGTCGGTTAGGGAGGTCCTCGACTCGTTACGGAGGACCGGCGACGGTTTTCACGGGTCCGGTGAGGAAGTGGAAGAAGAAGTGGGTTCACGTCTCTCCCTCCACCAAGAAACTCAATCACTCCTCCTCATCCGCAGCTTCCGACGCCGCTAACGGATCGCATTTGCTGTTCTTCAAGTGGGCGCCATTGTCTCAGACCGGTAACGGGAACGAAGATGGTAAAAGCGAGAGTCCTTCTCCGAGCGAAGACACTCTGGCAACGGTAGCAGCAGAAGATCCTCCGCGGCGGCGCAGATTCAAATACGTGCCGGTTAGTTTCTGATTTAGCCTTAAAGATTTGAGCTTTGCCAGGAGCTAGATTGGTTATAGCTTACGTCTCTGTACAGCATGTCTTGAAATGTTTCTAAAGTTATGATTTTGTAGCAAGAAAGGTGATGATCTAGGGTTAAGACATCGGTTTGCTGATTGGTTGAATTGTCTTGGATTAGAATTGTGGAGCTTCATTCATCCAACATATTCTTGGTTGTTCGAGGGTCCTTGTGGTCCATTTGAAGTTTTACGTGTGATTAAACGGTGTAGATTGCAGTACTTGAGGAGCAGAAGAATGAAGTTACAGAAATCGAGGAAGATGATAAGGTTGAGGAAGAGGAGCAGAAGAAAGAAATTGAGCAAGAAGCAAGTGCAGCAGAGCTAAGTGACAAGAGAGCACAAGTTGAGGAAAAACCAGACATGAATGATGTTCCTATGGAAGATAATCAGGTAACACCTTTTTTTTAACCTCACCTTATGCTCCCTTCCTTTTAGCCTTACCCAACTTAAGTCTTTGACTTCCTGTGAATGTGCTTGTTTTTTTCCTGTTGATAAGCCATCCATGATGGATCCTGGAACCATTTGTTTAAGAGAGTAAATGTCGTTTCTTTTGGTAGGCTTGTTAAATAAAATTCTACTCTTCCTTGGGAGGCTTGGACTTTAGAATATGTTCACTTGCCGCCAGTGTTGAATGTTTTTGTCTTAGCAGGAGGAAGAAAAAACAGTGCGGCCAGATCTGAACGAAAGCACTAAGGATTCAGGACTCAACTTGAATGCAAACGATGTAGATTCTGAGAACAATCCGAGCCAATAGAAGAGAGATAAAATGGCGTCATTCTTTACCCTGTTTCACTGTCGTCAGTAACAAAGACACATACATAAAACTAGAAAACAACTGTTAGAGATGGATGCAGATCCTTGTTCTGGTCTGTTCTTTTTTCCTTTTATTGACCAGACTCATTCATTCGGTACTAAACATTCGATTCATAGAAGATTCTTGTTTTTCTCTGAATTTTAATTTGCTTATGAATGATGATTCACTGTGAAAGAATATGAATAGAGCTTTTGACCTCATTGGTTTGAGCAAATATCATCCCTGTTACGTCTCTGGTACTATTTATATCCGAGTCTTTTGTTCATATTTTTCTGCTAGAAGTGGCATAATGATGGACTGTTCAATGTGTCTAAAACTAAAAAACCTCAGCACCTACGAGGAAAGGAAGTGTGTGGGAGAGAGAGGGAAGACGGCTATTATCTAAAAACAAGTTGTATAGAAAGGGAAGAAGAGCTTAAAAGGTTCTTATCACAGCCGCAGCCCGCAGGAGGAGCTCGCTGTCGCAAAGTTTCGATAGACACCGCATCAAAGACAGAGAGAAGCATATTGGGTATTAAAAAGAAAACTTATTTGGTAATTCGACCCTTACGATCAGGGAGTGAAAAGAAAAATCAAATATCTTGAAACTAGATTTTCAAACACAAGCAATATGATGATGATGATATCACATCTTTCCTTTTGATGTTTTCATCTTCTTGTTTTTCGTCGTAATCATTCTTTAGCAACAACAGGCTCCACATCAGATGCAAAATCGTTTCTGTAGAGCAAAAGAAACATATCAATAGTCAACAAAATGTTCATTAGTACTGCTCATAAAAAGAAGAGACTAGTTCTACTTCCAGTAGCCTAAACTAAAGAGTTGTTCTGTTGCATATATTAATGTAATGTAAGAAGAACTGGGATCTCCTTACTTGATTTTACGAGCAAGCTGGTACATGCCAGTCCCAGCCATAGCAACATTGACGCTAAAGAGGTTCCAGTTTTTCTGTAGTCAAATATCAAATAAAAGTCAGAAAAGAGGCGTGATGGGATTATGCATAATGAAGAGGAGTGTTAAAAAAGAAGGAAAACTCACGGGAGTGATAACCATGCTGTAGCGAGACCAGATAACTCCAGTGCATGTAACAGCTAAGAGTAAGATCAGTGAGAGGCATGACAAAGACAAAAAGGAAAGCAATCAAAGAAAGTGGGATGTTGTAATACCAATCTGTTGAGGGTAGGAAATTTTGTCAGTAGGTTTAGCAAAGTCTGCAATGTTAGCAATGCTTATTCCCCACTTGAACGTTGGCGCCCAGAAATGAACTGTGACAATTAAAACAAGAGACACTTGTTCACATCCTCAACAGTAAACAAACATCCACGACCAGTTTCAAACTACTTAACATTATCACTTGTTTAATTACAGTTCTGATCTGAGAACTGGATAACAGAGACATAAAGCTAAACATGAGGATTATCAATTCACTGACATATAAAAGAAAGATTGATCTTTTGTGTTTTGTACCATCAAAGTTCTTACATTTTCATATCAATCCTAATCCGAAAGTCAAAAACCCACCAACAAAGTTTCGATTTTTCAAAGTCAAAAACAAATCAGGATTCATCACAATCAGTCCCAGATTGCTCAATCATCCAAATTCGAGGGTATAATCGAAAGAAAGGTGTCATCTTTTTTGAATAGGAGGAGGGAGGACTCACTGGTTTTAGGTCCGGCAGGGTGATTCCACAGAGCTTGAAGCCTCGATGTCGCCATTTGATATTATTCAATCTATCTTCCGTCTCCTCCACCCCAGATTCTCTTTTTCCTTTTCCTCTGTCTCTTCTTCTTACCAAAGGGCTTTATACCTACAGCTAGTATACGATGTCGTTTAGACACAAAGCCTGCACTAGAGGGCTTTTTAGTCATTTCGCTTCTCCCCTGTTTTTCCTCAGTTGACTTTGAGATATGTTCAAAAGTCGTCGTCGAGACTTTTCAGAGATCACCATGGCGAAGCGAAGGTACAACATAAATGCGTTCAAATACACAGACGGAGAAGTAACTTCGTTCTTCTCTAATGGTCAACAAGCTGTTGAGAAACTGTTTCCTTTGTATCTCTTCTTGCTCAGGGAGCTCAGACGCCATGGCTCGACGACCCTTCATCTTGTGGCTTCACGGGTTGGGAGACTCTGGACCTGCCAACGAAAACGTCAAGACTGTTTTCAAGTCTCCGGAGCTGAGTGACGCTAAGTGGCTCTTCCCTTCTGCTCCATACAATCCTGTTACCTGCAACAGTACGATCTCCCTTGTTGTATTGGTTTTGTTTCATTGGTAAAATGGTTATAATAGTTCAAGGATTCAGTAAAATTCTTGATTCATTCTTAGCGTTCTCTGTAGTAGCTGTTGGTGTCCAAATAATGATACATATCTGGTCTGCAAGAATCTTATAGATCCTTGTCTTGTTTTTATTGTGAAGATGGTCGGGTGATGCCTTCTTGGTTTGATGTCCCTGAGCTTCCTTTTAAAGCGGTATTACTTAATTCTCTCTTTATCTAAACTGCTACCTTAGAAGTACCACCCTTGGCTTGTTAAACCTGTGGCGTTACATCAGTACTGCTTTTTGGGTTTTATATTGCATTTTGTAAAAGTAACTTTTTGTATGTGTTAGGGATCTCGAATTGATGAAGCCAGCATTCTTGAAGCAGTTAAGAACGTTCATGCTATTATAGACGAAGAGATTGCAAGAGGAACAAGACCAGAAAACGTGTTTATCTGTGGTTTAAGCCAAGGAGGTGTTATGTTCTCTACTCTCTTTGCCTCTTTTCATGAATCTACACTAGCATTGGGGTGGCTCTTAATAACAATAAGATTCTGATGATGCCAGGTGCTTTAACCTTGGCTAGTGTTCTTCTCTATCCAAAAACACTTGGAGGTGGAGCTGTCCTTAGCGGTTGGGTTCCATTCACTTCTTCAGTCATCAATCAATTTCCCGAACAAGCTAAAAAGGTTCATCAACTATATTTCATGTCATTGTTTTCCGAGTTTCTAAAGTCTCGTCCATGTTTTTTTTTTTTGCAAAATGTAGACACCAATATTGTGGTCTCATGGTACTGATGATAAGCTTGTGCTCTTAGAAGCTGGTCAAGCTGCTCTTCCTTTTCTTGAACAAGCCGGTGTGACCTGTGAATTCAAGGTAATAATTTAGAAGTTTCTCTTTGAAGGCCTAAGAGAGATCATCAAACATAATAAACAACCTCTATCTTGACAGGCGTATCCAGGTCTTGCGCACTGGATGAGCAACAAGGAGCTACAGTATATAGAGTCATGGATCAAGTCACGGATGCAAAGTTCGTCGTCTTCATCTTGAATGTCTTAAAGCAATGCTGCTTTCATTCAATATAAATATATCTGTGAAGAACATTGATTAAACTTCTTCCTCTTGTAAGCAAAAGATAAAACATTGTTCATCAAATATCTTGATTGTTGTGTTACTTTATTTTATTTGGTAATTAACATGAGAATTATAATGTTTGTATCGAGACTTTTCTTTTCACTTTGCAAACACATTGAATCAAATCTTGCTTGCACGTCAGAACATAGCCCAAAAAACATCGAGGGTAATTTGGTCATTTTGGCATCATCTCTTTCCTTTTGTCAGAAAAATAAAAAAACACAACCTGCCTTTGAGAGATCTGTCCAAGAGTAAAATGGTGAAGGCAGCAGGATCGATATTGACATGCGAACAAGCACATTGACGAAACCGATCGTTCTCCTCTCGATCGCACTGTTAAGCACCGTGCTCTTCTTCGCATTCTTCTTCGAGAACAAGCCTTACTCATCATTATCATCATCTCCCTCTTCTTCAGACTTGATGGCTCGAACCTTCATCTTGTGGCTTCACGGGCTTGGAGATTCCGGACCTGCCAACGAACCCATCAAGTCACTTTTCAAGTCTCCGGAGTTTATGAACACTAAGTGGCTCTTCCCATCAGCTCCTCCAAATCCAGTCTCCTGCAATTGTACGTTTTGATTCTTTCAAAGTTTCTAAATTTAATAGATCATTATGGATGTGTTTGTTAGTGAATCTCGTCCTTCTATATGTTCTTGATATGATTGGTCCTTGTGTATCTGAAGAAATCTCTAGTTTTTGATTGTGTCTTGTGCAGATGGTATGGTGATGCCTTCTTGGTTTGACATCCGTGAGCTTCCTCTTACCGCGGTAACACTTGTTGTCTCTTCCTCTAGCTTGGCTATAGTTTCTGAGAGTTAAAAGGAAGAACCTTTCTTGCATTGTTAGTTGTATCTAAAAGATACTTTGCGTGTGTGTCATCAAGTGTGTGTGGCTTTTTGTATGTGCCTAGGGATCTCCAAATGATGAAAGCAGCGTGCTTGAAGCAGTTAAGAACGTTCATGCCATTATAGACAAGGAGATTGCTGGAGGAATAAAGCCAGAAAACGTGTATATCTGTGGATTTAGCCAAGGAGGTGTGATCTCCCTTTTGATATAGTCTTGCAATCCCCTGTGTCTACTGACCTATGGTTTTCTTAACAGGGGCATTAACCTTGGCTAGTGTTCTGCTTTATCCTAAAACTCTTGGAGGAGGTGCAGTCTTTAGCGGGTGGGTTCCGTTCAATTCTTCAATCATCAACCAGTTTACCAAAGATGCTATAAAGGTTTCTATCTGTTTTTTTTTCTTTCCGGTTTTCTTGTCGAATTGTTGACTTTTTCTAGTCATATGTAGACACCAATCTTGTGGTCTCATGGGATTGATGACAAGACTGTACTATTTGAAGCTGGTCAAGCAGCTCTTCCTTTCCTTCAACAAGCTGCTGTCACTTGTGAATTCAAGGTACGATAAGCAATCATATTTTGATAAGAGGAGTCAGTCAAATCTAAATTCTAGAATCACTTCATGATTATTTTTCTATTTTTGATCTTTTGAACCAATCCTTTGTCTGCTGCAGGCTTATCCAGATCTTGGCCACTCAATCAGTAATGAGGAGCTTCAGTATCTGGAGTCATGGATCAAACAAAGGATGCAGAGTTCGTCTTCTTCTTCTTAAAAGTTTTTGAGATCGAGTTTGTTTGCCCAACTACTTCAGCTATCTATTCGCTAAATTGGATAATTAGAAGATTGTGCAACTATGATTGAACATTTGGAAATGATGTCTCTCAACTTCGTCCATTATCAGCATAATCTAAATGACAGTTTCTACAACAACAACAACAAAGATTCGTCTCCATGTGTTTGATGTCAGGTCTCTAAAATTGCTTAAAACGTGTAATCCAATCAAACGATAATGAGAGATGATAAAACATTCTGAGGAGAGAGCGAGAGAGGATGAGTGACAAAAGAAGACAGACAAAAACTAAATCTATCATAAAAGTTGAGATCCAAACAATCTGAAGAACAAGGTCATAATAAGTTGAAAGCCATATACATAAGCTTCAAATCAAATGACCTCAATAATATGGGAAAGCCTTGAACCCACTTACATAAACTTCATATATATATATTCTCCACATAGTTTAAGAATGTCTTTGTTTGGTCCTTAAATGTATTAAACACACTTATGCAGACTTGTTGAGGTTTTGCAAAGTCTTATAGTATCAACAGTTCAAATCAAATGAAGGGGAGAATAATTACTTCAGTTCATCATTTGGTTGTCAAACCGGTCTGGTTTAGTGGGTCTAGTTTGGCTTTGGTTATTGTGATTTGTGTTAATTTGATAAATCATATGCCACTACTTGAAGACAACATCAGTATACTTTCTTTTTGGATTGTCAACACCATGTCCATGAGATATAAGTGACTAGAACCACAACTTATATATGTTACTTTTTCAAATAAATCAATAGCTCAAGAAAATACAAATCGTTTTTTTTTGGTCGTAAAAATAAATAAATACAAATCTTTAGCATTTGCTAACGCTCGTTCAAATTAATTATTGATCTAAAATATATGTCGTGCAAATGGCCATCAAATAATATTTTCTAAATTTTGTGAAAATGATGTTTTTGTAAGTGGAATTTACTTAACGTAATAAAGAAGATATGTCGATATCTAAGTTTGAAATCATTTAACTAGTGAACTATTATTAGATCCGACATAAGCCAATAAAGAAAACCCAAATGAGTTGCATGGGTCTGTTGATATTGTAGGGGTATTTTCGTCTACACTCATAATTTCCCATTTGCGCCCATTTTATCTCTTTGGAATCTCTCAGCTGCACCCACCGACTACTTGTAATTTCCCACAGTTACCCCTCGGCGAATTCAAATATTACAGAATCTTGACACTAGAGTGACAGCTAGAACAAGAATCCACTAAGTGCAAGAAAAATATAAATACATATTTTCTTTGATATTTACAAACATGTGCGACTGTTTTCTAAATATTTGAATCTCACTATCTTAAAAACCTTAATAAATGATATCATTGCTAAACCAAATGTTCAATAAGGTTTTAATATATCGAAAGGAAACGTGAATTTAGTAAGCATCCTAGACCTAAATTATAACCAACCACAACCTAATGATCATTGTGTAAATGTTTAAAAGTAATATCCAAGACTGCAAGTACTACTTGACGAGATTGTTCATGGTGGAACTGTGGAAGAAAGTAATCAACAACCCGATGTATTATCTTAAGGTTTGAATAATTAATAACAAGTGGTATAGCCGCTGAAATTTGAAACAAAGATTTCAACCTACTAACTATGTTTGTACTATAGTGTATATTTTAACCTGCTTCAATTATTGAACATCACTCGGAGTTTAAAATGCAAAAATTTAAAGGTAGAGAAAGTAACAAGAGAAGATGATATTCATTCAAAAAATCTATACGTGTATGAACTTATTAATGATTATAGAAACGCTGGCATTGGGACGTTGGAGATGGTCCTACCCTAAGAGATGTCTATTATCGGTTAACAGTCTTGTGACTCCAACAACAAAACTCTAATAAACATCTTTTACAACAAAATTAATATAATAATAATAATAATAATAATGACAACACCAACAAGGCAACAACAATATCGATCTTTAATTCAATAAAGAATTCTGAATTTTAAGTTAAAAAAAAAAAAAATTCCGATTTTGATGTTCAAGCTTGTATTGTATACAATGGTCAAAGGCTACACTTTTGTCGTTCCAAGGCAAAAGAGTTTGTATTGTATACCAAAGAAGACCATAGTCTAAAACAGTTCTCAAGATTCTCACATGTGATGTGTGTGTTTTCCTTATTTCATTAGCCAAAGTAGGAAACATGATATTTGGACTTTGCAGTCTATGCATGAAAATTTTCGTGGGTGACGAGATTGGTATAAACATATCACTTACGTAACAACTAAGAAATGAATAAAATCATAGTAGTTTTCAAATAATAGTTAATAACTAAAAATTGAAAAATGGATAATCGTAGTTTAACAATCACCTTTTCTAGGTCAAAATTACTCAAAAATTCTAACTCTTAATGTAAAGAAAAAAAGAGTAAAAGGGGTTATTCAGTGACTTTTCGAAACAAAAATAGAAAAAGTGAAAACTAAAAAAAAAGCGCGAACGATTGTAGGGATTACTGTTACAAATTAACCAATCAAAAACAAAGCCTTTCATAACTTACTAACTACAGTGGCAAACTCGTAATATAAGAATCTTTATATGCCCTTTGTGATCATTTAACATACATCGTCCTTCTTCTTTCTCTCCTCCACCTTCACTGCACACTCACACCTACCCGCGCGACCACTCTCTCTCTCCCTCTCTTCCGAAGCACTCAAGAGAGTAAAGTTCTCTCTCCCTCTAGAAAAATGGCGGGTCGGATCCAATCCCACCAGCTTCCTAACGGACTCTACGTCTCCGGAAAGCTCGAGCAACCTAAAGACCGACCACCGACAATGGCGGCTCGTGCCGTGCCTTACACCGGAGGCGACATCAAGAACTCCGGCGAGCTCGGAAGGATGTTCGATATCTCCCTCCTCGACCCCCAAGGACCTCCGCCGCCGCCGCTCATCGTCGGCGGTAACAGCAGCGGCGGGAACTCGAGGCAGCATGCGCCGCCACGTGTCTCCGGTTCTTCTTCGAACCCCAACAGTGGATCTGTTCGGTCCGGACCTAACTCCGGTTCGATGAAGAAGTCTTCCGGTCCACTCTCTCAGCTCCAGCCAACCGGTTTAATAACCTCCGGTTCGCTATCCGGTCCGATTGGGTCCGGGTCCAGACGGTCGGGTCAGATGGACCGTCAAGTGAGTAACTTGGGATCGAGCAAGGCGAAATACGGGTCGTCTGTGACGTGTCTGAATACCGACCCGGTTCGGGTCGGGTTTAAAGTTCCGAAGACGGTTGTGTGGGCGGTGCTGATCGTGGCGGCGATGGGGTTACTTGTGGGGGCGTTTCTAACTGTGGCGGTGAAGAAACCGGTGGTGATTGCGGCGGTTTTAGCGGCGGTGGTTCCCGCCGTCGTGGTGTTGGTTTGGAACTACGTTTGGGGAAGGAAAGGGTTGTTGAGTTTCATCAAGAAGTATCCAGATGCTGAGCTTAGAGGCGCCATTGATGGACAGTTCGTTAAAGTTACTGGGGTAAGCTTTCACCCTGCTCAGGACACAGATCTCTCAAGTGTTTAAGTTCTAGTTTTGTCTTTTAATAGTTTCAGTTTGGTGTTTTAGAATGTCGTTATCGTTGTTTTGTAGGTTGTGACATGTGGAAGCATTCCTCTGGAGTCATCATACCAAAGAACACCAAGATGCGTCTATGTTTCCACGGAACTGTATGAGTACAAAGGTCTTGGTGGGAGATCAGCAAATCCAAAACATCGATGCTTTTCTTGGGGATCTAGACACGCAGAGGTTAGTTAATACGATCTTTGTCTCTTTGACTAGTACAAGATCTGATGTCGTTTATGTTTCTCTTTGGCAGAGATACGTTTCGGATTTTCACATATCAGACTTTCAATCTGGACTAAGAGCGCTGGTAAAAGCAGGATATGGATCAAAAGTTTCTCCTTTTGTCAAACCGGCAACAGTGGCTAATGTAACTACTCAGAACAAAGATTTGTCTCCCAGCTTCCTTAAGTGGCTCTCCGATCGCAACCTCTCTGCTGATAACCGTGTCATGCGTCTCAAAGAAGGGTATGTGTGCTATATTCCACACACCCATTTTAGATTGTTCTTACTAGGTATCTTAGCCGAAAAGTAATAAGAAACTTTTTTATTAGTGTCACTATCCAAACCTTGGATCCTTGTATGACTTGGAAATAGCCAAATAGTCATATCTCATGTGGGTAGAAATCCATTTAGTTTTGTCAACGTAAACGGCTTGAACATCTCACATCAGTGCTTGATAAGTTAGTGAGACCCAAAAGTCACATTTTTTTAGTAGAAATGATCTTTGAATACACATTTGCAATTAAAAAGATAGAATCTTTTTTTTTCCCAGTTAAAATCATATTTGGTTGTGTGGTGATATGATCAGATACATAAAAGAAGGAAGCACGGTGAGCGTGATGGGAATGGTGAGAAGACACGACAACGTTCTGATGATAGTTCCTCCAGCAGAACCTGTCTCCAGTGGCTGCCGGTGGTGGCGTTGCCTCCTCCCGACCTATGCAGATGGCCTAATCATCACCTGCGACGATAATCAAAACGCTGATGTCATCCCTGTCTGAAACCAAATATGTATCTAATGCTTATTTTCCCCCAAAAATTCAATCATATAAATGCTCAAGAGATAGGCTCACGAGACTGAGGAAAGAATGAGAGGAATGTCTTTTGCGATGACCCTATTAGCTGTTGCTTTTTGCCCTCTTCTTCGGGGTTTATGTTTTGTTTTGTGTACATAACGCTCCAAACTGTAAATACTTAAATAAATATTATGTTCCATTTACTATTCATTGCATCACGAGAAACTTAAGTATTTCCACTGATAGGTTAAGAATCTTATCGTACTAAAGGTTACTTGTAAGTTCTTTGTTCTTCTTCAGCTCTTCGTCATTGGCCTTGTAAGTTCAAAATACTAAAGTTATCGTACTGAAGGTTACGTGTACAGCAAGATAAAACATCTTGCGGCCCAGCTTATCTTCAATACATCAGACATTTACAAGATTGTTAGATCAGATTAGCAAATTGGCAGTGACTAACATTTAGAGGGGGTTTTTTGGTAGGTTTTATTCTAAAGTTGCGCATAAGATAATGGAGGAAAAATCCGCAGATACAACTAAAGGATGTTCTAAGACGCAACCTGTGGGTTCATGGCAGCGATGCTACCCTTCTTTGGGGGTATAACCGCGGTGGTAGGAACGTTTGGGTTTATCCCACTCGATTTCGTGCTGCCAATGCTTCTATACAACATGACATATAAGCCTACCAAACGGAGCTTCACACATGTATTGGATAAAAATGATGATTATGGTTGTGTTCACTCAGGCCCGGCCCGGAAGTGACGTGGGATACAAGCAAAAAATAAATAAATTGGGCTACTACAGTTGAAATTTTGAAAAAAAAAACAACATGGGAGAGAAATAGAAACTTTAACCAACTAATGACTAATCCAAAGAAACTTTCATTTTTAGGGTTTCATGTTTCTTTCATTGATACATTCACATGTGTGGTTATAGGGTTTTGCTCGCTCATTCTTCTGTTTAAAGCCAGGTCGTGCCTGAATATTGTAGGTTCTTAAGTAGAAATTTTTCTTGGCCCATAAACTATTACTTTTTGGAAAAATGTTTAAAATTCTATAGTTGCGTTTTGAACACGCGAACCTAGAGTAATAATGCGGATGGTTACCAACTGTGCTGTAAGCAACTCTTGCAAAAAGATTGGCCTCTAAAACTTTTATCCCATTTTTGGCCCCAAGCAAATGATCTACCAGCCTCTGTTCATGCACGGCTCTGTTTAAAACTTGTGATGATTTTTTATGCGTTCAAGCTTCATAGCTTCGTAATGCTTCTAGGTTTGTGCTTTTTGGTATGTTTTTTTTTGAAAATAAAATGTTTATTTTATAGAAACGACAAAAGGTCATTTTTTTCTTTCAAAATTCGTTTTTTTTTTCTTTTTTGTTGTTGTTGTTGTTGTTTTTTTGTGTGTGTGTAGGACATGGATTCTATTAGCGGTAATAGAGTTGATCTTGAGTCAGCAAATGGGAGTGGGGGTTGTGGACGCACTGCCTCCTCCTCCGCCGATCATACCTCCCATTGTGGAGCCAGTGCGGGTTAAAACTGAAGTTGTTGAGAAGAAAAACCTGAGAGTCCCTATTGCTCGTCTTGGGTTTGGATTAAAGGGTCAGAAGATACCACTCTTGACTAACCATTTCAAAGTCAATGTTGCGAATCTTCATGAATCTTTCCACCAATACAGTGTACGTGTTCATACTACTCATACTACTGTCATGTCCATTTCATCTAATGATGTATAACCAATGTAATTACTTGTGATCTTGAACAAGTGGCGCTCTTCTATTATGATGGGCATCCTGTTGAACAGAAAGGGGTTGGAAGAAAATTCCTTGACAAAATTCACGAGATTTACCACTCCGAGCTTGATGCAAACAGTTTGCATATGATGGAGAACTTTTTTTTGGCTAAATAGGTTGACAAGAATTTGATGATTGAAGTAAAAGACTTCATTCTACAAGGTTGATCATATTCTTCTTTTACACTTCTATTTGGCTCTATTTGCTATTAGATGGTGGTTGGATGATTTCTATGTATTTGCAAGTGATGCATAATTTATAATGTAATCTGTTTGACTTAGACTGAGAACCGACATTAACAAAAATGCCGTATCACAACCAGTGCCGGTCCGGACTTAGGTGGCGCCTAAAGCAATTTAAAAATTTGGTGCCCTAGTTATAAGTTATAACTAAACTTTTTGTGCTGCATTTTAAGTATGTAAACAAAATAATGCAATATATTATTAAATATTAACTTGTTATCAAATAAAAAAAATACATACAGAAAATTTATTATTCTTGAGAAATAATGTTTTTACTGATTGGTTACTAATCTTTGTTTTTGTGGCATTTTATATAAAAAAAAAAACATAAACAGTATAATATGACAATACATATGATAAAGTTATGTTAACATCAACATCATTTCCCTTTATGAAATGTCTCACGGGATATTAGAACCTAATTTATGATAATTTGTTTGTTCAGATTTCATAAATTCGTAGAAATGATAAGAACTTACAAAAAAAAAAACATAAGTAGAGCAAAAGAGACATGGAATATGACCTACTGATAATTTAATTCCATTGTTATAGTGGGTCCGATTGGTAATGGCTGTAGCTTTAAAATTTTTGCTGTAGAAAAAAATCTGTAGATTTTTTGCTGTGGCTTTAAATTTTATTTCTGTAGAATTTTATGAAAGCATTAAAAATTTGCTTTGGATATTTGGCTCTGCAGAGCACTTGTACAGCTGTAGGTTATTTTTAAAGTTGTGGTTTCAAAAAAAAATTTAAAGCTTGATTGCTCTGAATTTGATGATTTAGAAATAAATAGGGCTGTGGAGAGCACCTACAGCAACTACCAATCACCCCCAGTATCTCTCTTGTTTACACATCTATTTTCTTCAAAAAGAAAAAAAAAAAGAAACAGAAAATAAAGATGGCAAGAAGAACGTCTACTTAAAATAAATAAATAAAGTTTGCTATCCGAAAAAACTACCGTTTGCTTTATTAGATTGTTTATTTAATATGTTATTTAAAATAATATTTAGGATAAAAGAGACCAAAATTATTAGAAATGGTAAGTAAACCGTCATATCTTTAAATTGGGCAAATTAATTGCTATTAAATTCCAAAAACAAAAAGTAGTAAAAATGACTCAAATTCGAACCCGCTACCTGAAGCACTAGAGAACATGTACGCGAATCACTAAGCTACATATGATCAAGTTGTAAATATTTGGCACCTCAAAAATATATATAAATCTTGGCGTCTAAAGCCTTTGCTTTGCGAGCTTTAGCCCAGGGCCGGTCCTGATCACAACGTGGTGTTAATTTAAACATTATGATTTAAAGGGTTAAATTAATATGTAATTTAAAAATAATAAATACTTTTCTATGGAAGCACATTTTTTATCCATTTTTAATTATTTGTATTGAATATAAATCCACTTCGCTAGACCAATTTAAATAATAAATCAGTCAACATAATGAAATGCAATTAGGCTCAAGACTTTAAAAAATAACGAGAATAAACTAAACTAAATTTTGACAAAATAAATAATCACGCACTTTGAAAACGCGGATCAAAATCTAGTATTTTATTAAAACAAAATCACTCAACCTTTCCATATATGTAATATTATTAATAAACTATCCTTATAAATTTTATTTTAGTAACACAACATGTCAAGACATTATATTTTTTTACCAGCGTTGAATATATCACAAATATTTTGAAGATTAATGATTAATTAATCAGTTCAAAATTTAACTAAACAATTTGGCTTATTTTTTGCTTATGTTTTTGCTTATTTTTGCTTATATTTTTAACACGACTGAAACATACTTATTTAATTATAAACATATGATATGGGACATAATGCATAGCGAGTGTGAGAGAATGAGAAGCAGCTAGAAACCTTCTAACAGAAATCGCTTTTTTTTTCCTCGAACTAAACAAAACAAATCTCTAGTATTTGCTAATGTTCGGTCGAATTAATTATTGATATACAATGCATGTCGGGCAAATGGACATCCATCAAACAATATTTTCTACTTTTTGTGTGATGTTTTTGTAAGTGGAATTTATTTAACGTAATTAAAAATACAAAATTCATGATCATATAATCGTAAGACGGTCTTCTTTGAAGTATCCTTCTCAAAAACTCTTTTTTTAAAAGGTTGTTTTGGTTGTGTTTGTGTTTGTGTTTGTGTGTGTGAGAGAGATATGCCATATGCCCTTTATGTAGTAAGACACCTCGTACATTAACCAAAACATAAATAAAATAATCAATGCTAATATCTACTTCATTCTACTTGCCTATGTTCACATATGTATGGACGAGTAACAATAAATTCAATTTCTTAGTATATGATTGAATTTCATAATATTTTAAACATCTATATTATTAATGCTATGAAAGTTGTTTGGAAACAAGGATAGCAAATTATTTTATTTACATATTTAGTCACTGTATTTATTTCTCATTTACAGATTTTGTCGTTTGGAAACTTGGATAGCAGATTAAATGAGAATTGTTAGGAAACACAGATAGTAGATTAAATATTTTGTTTTATTTACACATTTAGCCATTGCATTTCTTTCTTATTTACAAATCTGTCACTTCACTTAAAATCAAAAATTTAAATTAATTAATTACAATGAATTGTTATTTCTTTTTGCTGAAAAAAAAACACAAACTGTAATATATAGTATATATTAATCTGCTACAATACAATTTTCAAGAAAACCAAATATCATAAAATTAATAATAATTCATAAAAACTTACTGTAAAAAATTAAATCATTTTTAAATAAATAAACAAAAAATCAATAGGTTAATATATGAATATTACAATTACATCAAATTGCATCAAGTTATAAAATTATAAATATAATATTACGTACAGATAAAAAATTATTATCAAACATCTATATTATAATATAATATATTCTACTCTAAATATATTTTACAAAACACAAAAATATAAATGGACATTTTATAAAAAATGGTTTATAAATTTACGTTGAACGCAAGTTAAATCCAACATCCGCGCGGGGGCGCGGGTCAAGATCTAGTATACTATTAAAATAGAAGTACAAATAAGTAATTAAATGAACATATCTTTACATAACTCTACGTTTAGTGGAGAGACAGTTTACCCTTGAACAGACTGAAGAATAGGATGACAAAAATGTTGCAAGGTCGAAGAAGAGGCTACAAAAAAAGATGCTTCAGGCATACCAGACAATCTTCCAAGAGCGATGAAGAAAGGTCAGACAGTAATTTCGTTCTCTAACTTTTGTCTATATTAAAATTGTGTATGTGTCTGAGGTTGACTCCGTTGTGTTTATCTTTTCTTAGGCGACAATGGAAATAAGTCTACTGATGAGTCTCTTGATGTGGAAGATGACAAGACTACTGATGAAAAAGGTGGCGAGAAAGTTAATATGTCAAATCCCTACATATAAAGAAAGCTGGTGAGCTAGGAAGGAGGAACACAAATATCTAAAGAAATAATAGATGGTAGAAGATTTTGGGAGGAGATATTGATCTCTTTCTTGTTTTCCTGTTTTAAACCATTATGATTACCGGAGTAATAAGTTTTTAACCCAATGTTCCTTTCCTAAACTCAAATCTTATGATAATATTTGCTTGTTTAAGTGTTCTGAAATTAAATCGAACCTAGTTTAATGTCTGTTTGTTTGCTAAAATGTTCTGAAATTAAGTCGAACCTAGTTTAATGTATGCTTTCTTAATTAACACACAATTTGTTAGCCCAAGCACGCTACATTTCGTAAGTCCAATAAAAAAAAATTTACCATGCATTTTTTGTGCAATTATCCTTTTCAACATCACCGGATGAAGAAGCTGGTGATGATTAGACCTTTTTTTTTTCTTTTGTCAGACATTTTATTCTTTGGCTTGAAGCAGTTCCAGTGTTCATCAGCCTGTCCCGCTTAATTATTACAATTGATTTCTCAAGCTACGACTGAAAGTTTCTGCCACTACTTTTAAACAAGTCTCTAAATTTATAGACTCTCTTGTCATCAATGTAATTACCGAAAACCACACCCTTGAAAGTTACTTTAATGGGACAAGCTCTAAATTTCTAACCTTGTTTCAGGGTCCAGTGCAAGCTGATAATGCTGAACGAGAGTATGGATTTTCACCTGTGAAAGTAATGAAGATAACTGAGTATGTAGGAGAAGTTGGAGAACTTGAGCAAATGAAGCTTTTCCTAGAGAAACTCACATTTCTTGAGCTTGTCAAAGTTAGTGTTTATGCAATAACCGACAAGGAAAAGGCTAGGATCACCAGTGATCTACTAATGCTTCCCAGATTGTCCATGTGCAAGCTCCATATCAAGTTTTGTGAGAAAGCAATACCCAAATTGAATACTTAAATAAGACTATTATGTTAATGAATGAAGTTATTTAATCTCTGATAAGTCAGTTTGTGTGCACAATTTCTTTGTCTTCTATTGTGTGAATGTCAACAATGTACTCATACCTTTATTTTAAAATAACCATCATCTTTGTATGTTTTTCTCCATACTAGTGTTATTTTTTAAATATGAGAAATTAAATCCTATTGAGGAGAGTTGTCTCCTCATTGCCTCTTCTCTGTGAAATGCATACACAAGAGCTAACGCGTTCACTCTTGTGTCCGGTGCCATCTCAGCAACAAGTGCCTTTACAAAAAAAAAGGACATTGTGAGCCAGAAATGTTGCAACATCGTTTTGACGTAACATTTTATTTAGACTTGTGAGTTAGAAATTTTATTTGATGTCAATTTATTGACTCTAACATTTTATTTATAGAAAATATTTAATTTAATATTAAAGCTATTTAAGTTTTAGAGAATGTAATTTTTGTATTTATGAAATTATTTTGTAGTATCTAAAAAATAACAGTTATACTTATTTGATTATTTGATGTCAATTTATTAACTCTAACATTTGATTTCTAGAAAATATTTAATTTAATATGAAAGCTTATTTAAGTTTTAGCGAATGTTAGTATTTTTATTAATTTATGAAATTATTTTGTAGTATCTAAAAAATAACAGTTATACGTATTTGATGTCAATTTATTAACTCTAACATTTTATTTCTAGAAAATATTTAATTTAATATATATGAAGGCTTATTTAAGTTTTAGAGAATGTACGTTTTTTATTTATGAAATGATTTTGTAGTATCTAAAAATAACAGTTATACTTATTTTTTTGCATATGTTATTTGAGTGTTTTATTTTTTTTAAAGATTAGTAAAAGTTGTTAAAAAAATAGAATCTAATGTTTTTTGTTTGGTCACAAGATTAATTATTGTATTGTTTGGAAACATAAATACTAATATAATATTGTTTACATAATTAATTTAACATAATTTTAATTTTTTATTAAGCAGTAGTGACATTTTATGTAATATAAAAATTAGAGCTTGATCTGCACGTATGCCCGGATGTTAGTTTTTACTTTTTATAAATTGTTTAGTGACATTTTTAAACGCATAAGTTATTTGTCTAATTTTTCTTATTTTAATAAAGATAGATTTAATATTGCCAAAAACGGAAACAGGAAAACACGTAAAGCCCAAGCTATATATATATTAAGACAAGTCAGCCAAATCAGATTTGTTGCCTCCGCTAAGAAAAACCCTATTTTCTCTCCGTTTCTACTGCGAAATCGTCAAGTCTCCTCTCTCTGCCGCCGCAGCAGCCATGGAAGAAGTGGTTGATTGATAACTATAACGAAGAGTGTAGGATCGTTGTGGATCTTTACGTGGAGCCGTGGAGGAGTGGGAGAAGGTGATCACTAGGAGTGGTCGTTGGATTGATTTCAAGAACGATTATAAGACGATGGATGTGGCGTTTATGGAGAGTGTTTGGTGGGTTTTTGCTCAGCTTTTTGATAAGAATCTTGTCTACAAAGGCTTCAAGGTTATGCCTTATAGTACTGGACTAAAGACGCCCTTGTCTAACTCAGAAGCGAAAGGGACCTACAAGAACGTTTCGGATCCTGAGGCTATGGTGACGTTCCCAGTTATTGGGGATCAAGATAATGCTGCTTTCGTGGCGTGGACTACTACTCCGTGGACTCTTCCATGCAATCTTGCTTTGTGTGTCAATCCCGAGTTTGTTTATCTCAAGGTTCGTAACAAGCACAATGGGAGAGTCTACGTGGTTGCTGAACCTCGCCTCTCAGCTCTTCCCAGCTTTGCTAATGCTGCTGCTGATACCAAGAAAGCCAAAGGTGGTGACAGTGCGGCGGCTGATTCTTATCAAGTTCTGGAGAAATTTGATGGAGCTTCCCTGGTTGGGAAGAAGTACGAACCTTTGTTTGACTACTTTAGTGATTTCTCAAGTGAGGCCTTTCGAGTAGTAGCAGATGATTATGTCACTGATGACAGTGGTACTGGCATCGTCCACTGTGCTCCTGCCTTTGGTGAAGACGATTACCGTGTTTGTCTTGAGAACAAGATCATTGAACAGGTTAGGAGGTTTCAACTACATTCTCCTTATCACGTCGGACATGCATGGCTAGCAAAGTTGTAGTTTCTTTCTCTCTTGTTTAAGGACCCATGCTTTTGTCTCTACTCTTCTGAGCTCTCTTTATCCTCATAATGGTAAATGTTCTATTTCAGGGTGAGGGTCTAGTTGTGGCTGTTGATGAAGATGGGTTGTTTACTGAGAGGATTACCCATTTCTTTGGCCGGTATGTCAAAGATGCAGACAAGGACATCATTGAAGCCGTGAAGGTGAGTATTGATGTGCATTTGGACCATTGGATTATTAATTGTTGAATAATATATTTCCTGTTATCTCAGGTCAAAGGCAGATTTGTTAAAACTGGGAGCTTTACTCACGAATATCCATTTTGCCCTCGATCAGACACTCCTCTCCTAAATAGAGCCCTTCCCAGTTGGTATGCTTCTTGCTTCGTATGAGCTTAAAAGCTAAGGTCTTGGTCGTTGCATTGAGTTTGCTTAAGAGATGATATTTATTTCGACTATTCTGTATTTTTTGACAGTTAATTGCCAAACTATTTAGAATATCTTGATTTCCATGTTGTCATTTCCATATTGTATTTATTTCAATAAGTAGTGAACATCAG
The DNA here is from genome assembly GCF_020379485.1 of Brassica napus. Classification (NCBI taxonomy): domain Eukaryota; kingdom Viridiplantae; phylum Streptophyta; class Magnoliopsida; order Brassicales; family Brassicaceae; genus Brassica; species Brassica napus. The sequence goes on along the minus strand of NC_063450.1, from coordinate 48,648,494 downwards.
ATCGTTATGGTTGTTTGATTCTTATGCGTGGTTAGGATGCTGAAGTTTGTTTGTGTTTGACCTGTCAGGTTTGTGCGGGTGGACGAGCAGTTGAAGGAACAGTTGTTAAAAAACAATGATCAGACATACTGGGTACCTGATCATGTGAAGGTCAGTGGAACAAGGATCAATACTACATTACAAGTGTAGCAGTTTTAGAGTTAATGATATTAATATAAATTTATTCTTCTTGATTGACCTGCAACTCAGGATAAACGCTTTCACAATTGGCTTGAAAACGCAAGGGATTGGTGCGTTAGCCGAAGTAGATTTTGGGGCACGCCTCTACCAATATGGATCAGCGATGATGGCACTACAAGAAAACAGCAAGGATACTGAGGGAAAAAATCGTCGGAATTTCGTCGGAATAACGTTATTCCGACGACATACCGACGAAACAAGTCCTCGGAAATAATTCCTCGGAATTTCTTCTTTCCTCGGAAATCCCTCGGAATTTTCCGACGGAATTCCGAGGAAACAAATTTCCGAGGAAATTCCGAGGATCACTAGTTTGTCGGAAATCTCCTCGGAATATACCGAGGGAGAACTTCGTCCGGATATTTCCTCGGAAATTCATCGATCGATGCGTTTTTGGACATTTATCCATCGATCGATTGGAATATACCGAGGGAAATCTTCCTCGGAATATTCCGAGGAACATGTCCCTCGGTATATTCCGAGGAACATGTCCCTCGGTATATTCCGAGGAACAGGTCCCTCGGTATATTCCGAGGAGAGGTGTCCCTCGGTATATTCCGAGGAGAGGTGTCCCTCGGTATATTCCGAACGTTTTTTTATAAACAGATCGATCGATGGATTTATGTCCAAAAACGCATCGATCGATCGAGTAAAAAATATAATTAATTTCTTCGGAATGTAAAAATATTAATTTTTTTAAAAAATAAAAATTTTGAAATTTAAATTCAAAAATATAAAATTAAAATTAAAATTGAAAGCATATTAATTAATATTCAAAGTTTCACAAATAAAAATAAAACATTCCGAGTATTTGGAAAAAAAAAAAACTACGGGTCTGGCACGTCCGGGAACACCTCGTTCGGGTACATCCTCTGCATCATCTCCATCATTTGCTGGTTCAGCCTCATCTGTGCCTCATAGCCCGCCTGTTTAGCCGCCATCTGGGTCTCCAACAAAGATATGCGATCATCCTTGTCCTTCAACTGAGCCGTAAGTACTTCTGGATCAACAAAGGGCGGTGGTGCAGAAGAAGGAGGAACCGACCGGGTGCGACGACCCAAACCGACCAGACGTCCCTTCTTCTTTGGAACCGACTGAATAAAAAATAGCTAAATTTACAAATTTAAACCAAGAAATAAATGAATTGAACTTTAAAAAAAAAGAACTTACGGATTCAACGATTTCGTTGATTCGAAACCGGGACAAGTTGGTCGAAGCCGTCGAAGCGTCATCCTCGGTTTGAAGCTGAGACACTTCGTCTACCACCTGAGTTTGGACCAGGTCGACCACGTCCCTCACAAGACCGTCATCAATCTGGCCGGTCTTCTTGTTGGTATACGCCCTCCTCATTAGGGCGAGATCATCAACCGGCTCGCCATCATTTTCTTCCGCCTTGAAAAAAAACATAAATTAAAGAAACATTATAAATTAGAAGAAATGCACAATAAATTAAAATTTTGAAACTCAAATAATTGAAGAAAAAGCGGTTGAACTTACCATGCGATCTCCCAGAGTGACAATAGATTGAGCACCCAAGTTATGCTTGTAGATGCCATTCCCTTTACGGTCGCTCCAGCGGTTGGTGGAGTTGGTGGAAGAAGTTTCTTTCGTCTCTTCCTTATCCCAATGCGCACACAACTCCTTCCAGACCGTGTCGTTCATCGACTTTGGGACCTTTTAATAATAAAAAAAAAATAGTTTAATAAATTAAAAAATAGTTTAATAAATTAAATCGAACCTTATTGATTTCCCACTTCTTCTTCCACTCGTGGATCTGCTTCCCATAGTTGTCCATAACTTTATGGACGAAGTGGTGATAGATAAAGAGCGTCTCATCGGAATTCCAGTTGAACTCTTGCTGGAAAAAAAAACACAATTAGTAGAAAATTTATATTAAAGATTAAAAATATAAGTAAAAAATTAGAATACTTACCGCAAACTGACAATTCCAGTTGATCAATACGTCAATTTTTTTTATAAACGGATCGATCGATGGATATATGTCCAAAAACGCATCGATCGATCACTAAGATGGACCAAAGCGTAACAATGTGATCGATCGATTAGATTATCCCATCGATCGATCGAGAATCTCAATTGTTCCTCGGAATGTCCTCGGAAAATCTTGTAAGTTTTTTTATAAACGGATCGATCGATGGATATATGTTCAAAAACGCATCGATCGATCACTAAGATTGACCAAAGCGTAACAATGTGATCGATCGATTAGATTATCCCATCGATCGATCGAGAATCTCAATTGTTCCTCGGAATGTCCTCGGAAAATCTTGTAAGTTTTTTTATAAACAGATCGATCGATGGATATATGTCCAAAAACGCATCGATCGATCACTAAGATGGACCAAAGCGTAGCAATGTGATCGATCGATTAGATTATCCCATCGATCGATCGAGAATCTCAATTGTTCCTCGGAATGTCCTCGGAAAATCTTGTAATTTTTTTTATAAACGGATCGATCGATGGATATATGTCCAAAAACTGGTTCATCCTCTACGTGAACGACAGCTTCCTCTCCGAAGTCGGTTAAATCGACTACAAGGCCAACTCCAGCTAAATCTTCTGCTGCACTTAAGTTGCCGGATGTGCTTGGTTGTAGTGGGTCTTCCAGCTCAGAACTTCCCTGAACTCGGCCTCTCGGGTTGAGTCTTGTAACAGTAACCCATGGATCATCTCTGTTCCTTACCCGGGGGTACTTGATATAACAAACCTGTAACATTTAGAAAAAATTATAAATTAATACACATGATGATGAATCATTCTGAATAATTAACATTTAATTACCTGATCGGCCTGAGAAACAAGAATGAAAGGATCATAATATTGCAGCTTTCGCCTCGAATTTACTGATGTAACACCAAATGCATCTGTTCTCACACCTCGATCTGGAGTGTTGTCGTGCCAATCACAATAGAAAACAGTACAGCGCAATCCAACCATGCCCAAATACTTGATTTCCAAAATCTCATGTATGTGTCCGTAGTATACATCATCTCCTGATGCAGAACAAACGCCAGCATCATAAGTCGTACTCGAACGTCTCCTCTTCTGAGTTGTGAATGCATATCCTCGAGTACAAAATCTCGGATATGACTTCACAACAAAGTTTGGTCCAACGACCATCTCACGTATCCAATCGTCAAATGTTTCACCTCTGGCCAAACCAGCAGACACCTATTAATAGCACATATATATATATGTTATATCAATAAATGTGAATTAATATAAATATGTGATAAAATATATTTTAATTTGTTTAAAGCACTCACATAAGTAAACATCCATCCAGTAAATTCTCTCTGCTTCATTTCTTCTAGTTCGTCCTCTGTGGCGTATCTATACTCGAACCGTTTTTCTGCCATGAAAATCCTGTATATGATGACAATAATGTAATTAATTAAGATTTAAATTTCAACTTGTTAAAATAAAAATTTGTAAGCTCATTTATTTACCTCTCATATTGAAGAACGTCTTCGCAGTTGGTGAGCAAATATGTTTGCAAATGACTCTGCTCCTGCTCAGTAAGTCGACGGTCCTTTGGTTTTCCGCTAAGTCGTCCAACGTCTGTGAAAATGTCTGGAACCGTAACATGATATGTTGCCCGTTCGCCTCTATCATCATGCCGAGCAGGTCTTCTATTTTTGGTCTGAACTTCTGCTGGAAAGTAGTACTCGGCAAAGTTTGAAGTTTCTTCATTGATCATCTGTGCGACTATAGAACCTTCCACCCTACTTAAATTTTTCACCATCTTCTTCAAATGGAACATATACCGCTCATACAGATACATCCATCTATACTGCACATGACCACCAAGTTCCAATTCTCTTGCCAGGTGAATAACAAGATGCTCCATAACATCAAAAAATGCGGGAGGAAATATCTTCTCAAGGTTGCACTGAATCACGGCTATGTTAGTCTTCAAATTTTCAATACTTTCAAGAGTCACTGATCTCGTGCATAAATCGCGGAAGAAACCACTTATCCCTGCAATTGCTTCATGAACATTTCGTGCTAATAGTTCCTTGAAGGCGAACGGAAGGAGGAGCTGCATCATTACATGGCAATCGTGGCTTTTCAAGCCAGTAAACTTTCCTTCCTTTCTGTCGATACAGTTACACAAATTTGATGTGTAACCGTCTGGAAATTCCACATCGTTTGAAATCCAATCAAAGAACGCATCTTTTCCCTCTGCATCAAGTCGGTATATGGGAAAAGGAGCCCTACCATTCTCATCAACATGAAGTTCTGAACGAGCACATATATCGACTAAATCAAGTCTTGACTTCAAATTATCCTTTGTTTTACCTTGAACATTAAGGATCGTGTTCATGAGATTGTCAAAAAAGTTCTTCTCAATATGCATGACATCTAAATTATGCCTTAGCAGATGATCCTCCCAGTATGGCAGATCCCAGAAAATACTTTTTTGTGCCAGTTATGTAGTTCTCCAACAGCATCTACCGGAAAACGCTCATGTCCACCGACGTCTGGCGTCCTTTCTGCACCAAAATCTCTTAGTTGTATCTTCAAATCTTTCCCACAAATTTCCGGAGGTGGACTGTCAAACACCCTCTTGTTCTTCGTAAACAAATTCCTACTCCTACGATATGGATGATCAGGTGGTAGGAATCTCCTGTGACAGTCAAACCAACACGTTTTCCTTCCGTGTTTTAGTTGGAAAGCATCAGTGTTATCTTGACAATATGGACATGATAGCCTTCCATGCGCTGTCCATCCAGACAACATACCATATGCTGGAAAATCACTTATTGTCCACATTAGTACTGCCCGCATTTGAAAGTTTTCTTTACACGAAACATCGTATGTTTCAGCACCTTGAGCCCATAGTTGTTGCAACTCATATATTAGTGGCTGAAGAAACACATCAAGTGATCTCTTAGGATGCTCTGGTCCGGGAACGAGAATCGAGAGAAACAAAAACTCTCGTCGCAAGCACAAGTTTGAGGGTAGGTTGTATGGTGTAAGAATGACGGGCCATAGAGAATATTGTCTTCCACTCTTGCCAAACGGACTGAAACCATCAGTACATAATCCAAGGTAGACATTTCTTCTCTCATACGCAAAGTCGGGATACTTTGATTGGAAATGCTTCCACGCTTTTGCATCTGAAGGATGTCTGATCTCACCATCTGTTGAGTGCTCCACATGCCATCTCATTGGTTGCGCTGTGCGTTCAGACAGATACAACCTCTGCAACCTTTCCGTCAAAGGTAAATACCACATCCTTTTATATGGCACTGGAACTCTTCCACTCGTATCTTTATAACGAGGCTTTCCACAAAATTTGCATGTAACCCGCTGTTCATCCGCCCTCCAATAAATCATGCAGTTGTCGCTGCATACATCTATTACCTGATACGATAAACCAATACCAGCTACGATTTTCTGAACCTCGTAGTATGAACCAGGAGTTACATTATCCTCGGGTAGAATACCTTTTACAAAATCAGCAATCGCATCCACACAGTCTTCAGCCAAATTATAATCTGTTTTAATGCCCATCAATCTTGTAGCAGATGATAAAGCTGAATGACCATCTCTGCAACCTTCGTACAATGGTTGCTTTCCAGCATCCAACATATCATAAAATCTCCTAGCTTGTGCATTGGATAAATCTTCCCCTCTAAAATGATCATTTACCATCTGCTCAGTACCTACACCATAATCTACATCCGTTCTAATTGGTTCTTCTAATCTAACCGCTGGCTGAGGTTCGCTAGTACTATCATGTTCATAATCAGTTTCCCCATGATGATACCAAATTTTGTAACTTCGTGTAAACCCACTCAAATATAGATGAGTCCAAACATCTCACTCTTTAATAACCTTTCTATTTTTACAATTAGAGCAATGACATCTTAACATACCTGTTTTTGCTTCCGGTTGTTGGTGAACTAACCCCATGAATTCGGTTATACCTCGTTGGTATTCTTCCGTAAGCAATCTCGTGTTCGGATCCAAATGAGGTCGATCGATCCAAGAACGAAAATAATTTGAAGAAGACATATTTTTTATGAATCAAATTCGTGTGTAAATAGAGTAAGAGAGATGATGAAGATATGGAGTGAATGAAGAGGAAGAGCAGTGCTTGTAATTATAGTTTAAATCCTGTCGACAGACCGAGGAAATTCCGACGGAATTCCGACGGAAAAGGCTAGTTCGTCGGAATTTCCCCGGAATTTTGTAAAATCCCCCAACGGCTCTCCAACGGCTATAATATTTCCTCGGAATTCATCGGTTTTTTCCGAGGAACACATTTTTCCTCGGAATTTCCTCGGAATATTCCGACGGATTGATATTTCCTCGGAATTCCGTCGGTATATTTCGAGGAAATTCCGAGGAAACCCAATTTTGTGTTTCTTCGGAATTTCCTCGGAAATTCCTTGGGATATTCCGAGGATTTCATTTTCCGTCGGAATGTCCGTCAGAATACAGCTGTTTTCTTGTAGTGTGGTGAGGAAGTTGTTGTCATGGATTCTGTCGACAAGCTTGAAAAGCTCTCTGGTGTCAAGGTCACTCTTCTTTTGCTTTCTTTCTCCTGCAACTAGTACTCTCCTGGTGCTCATTTTGCCTTTCTGATGAAGCAGGTCTTTGATCTACATCGTCACCATATTGATCAAATTACAATCCCATCTAGCCGTGGGCCTGAGTTTGGTGTGCTCCGTCGTGTAGAAGACGTAAGATGGATCCCCTGCTCTCTTTCATTTTATCTTATAATCCTTGGTTATCTCACAGTACTTATGCTTATTATTATTATTATTACCTTTTTTCAGGTTTTTGATTGTTGGTTTGAGAGTGGGTCAATGCCTTATGCGTACATCCATTATCCTTTTGAAAACAAGGGGCTTTTCGAGAAGAACTCCCTGGTGATTTTGTGGCTGAAGGGCTTGATCAGACTCGTGGATGGTATGTGAACCTTGCATATGTAAAATCATCTCTTAACTATCCTCAATTACTGTACTTAAATAAAGTAATGAGTCGAGGCTAATGGAAGGTGCTAGTTATTATTAGTATAAAGAAATCGTGATTTTAGAAGTGTATTGAAAGAAAAAAAAAACAATATTGTTTTTTGTGCTAGTTATTATTAGTATAAAGAAATCGTGATTTTAGAAGTGTATTGAAAGAAAAAAAAAACAATATTGTTTTTTTCTGCTTTGTAGACAGTTAATAACATCTTAACTGCTGGTTTGGCATATACAGGTTTTATACTCTCATGGTGCTATCGACTGCACTATTCGGAAAGCCAGCATTTCGAAATCTGATTTGCAATGGTCTTGTGCTTGCTGAGGATGGGAAAAAGATGAGTAAGAGTGAAAAGAATTATCCGCCTCCTCTGGAAGTCATAGATGAGTATGGAGCTGTGAGCGTCATTAATTAGTAACTTCTTTATGGAAAATCTTGGCGTCAATAGTTAGTAACTTTACGTTGTGAACGCTGACAGGATGCTGTGCGATTGTACCTCATAAACTCTCCGGTCGTACGCGCTGAGCCACTACGCTTCAGAAAGGAAGGAGTACTTGGTGTTGTGAGTTATCTTCTTGGTTGTTAATTTTTATTGCTCTGCTTATTTGACTAGAGATCCATTGTATGTCTGAACTGTTTTGGTCTCTGTATGGGGGGTCACTAGGTCAAAAATGTATTTCTTCCATGGTACAATGCATACAGATTCCTTGTTCAGAATGCAAAGAGGCTTGAGATTGAGGGTTCTGGACCATTTGTTCCTACTGATCTAGCTACTTTACGTTCATCAAACGTTCTCGATCAGTGGATTCACTCAGCTACCCAGAGTCTTGTTTGTTTTGTCCGCCAGGAGATGGATGCTTATCGGCTTTATACTGTAAGCTATATTTACATGTCTATTTACAAAAGTTATCAGTGTCTCGTGGTATTTATTACATCTTTCTTTTTTCCTTTTTTTCAGGTTGTTCCTTATCTTTTGAAGTTCCTGGACAATCTCACTAACATATATGTTAGATTCAACCGCAAGAGGTTAAAAGGCCGTACAGGAGAAGATGATTGTCACATTGCTCTTTCAACTCTATACAATGTATGTATATATAGTAAATAGTTGTGGGAATACTATGGTGACATATTATTTGAACATTATTTGTGTAATGGCTAATTAAATAATTGTGTGTGGATTTTCAGGTGCTCCTCACTTCTTGCAAAGTGATGACCCCTTTTACACCTTTCTTCACTGAGACGTTATACCAGAATCTGCGGAAAGCATGTGAAGGTTCTGAGGAAAGCATTCATTACTGCAGTTTTCCGGAAGCGGATGGAACGGTAAAATACTGAAGTCCATATCTCTAGCTGTAACCAAAAAGATAACATATGAATTGTCTTGACTTTTTGCTTATTTGAAATTAACCAGAGAGTGGAGAGGAGGATTGAGCAAAGTGTTACAAGGATGATGACAGTCATTGATCTTGCTCGGAACATTCGTGAGCGTCACAAGCTACCCTTGAAATCTCCTCTAATGTGAGTGTTGAACTTTATCACTATTTTGGTTTGCAGCATTTGTTTGGTTAGCCTATACTGAAAAAATTAATACTTGTTGTATCAGGGAAATCACTGTAGTTCATCCAGATGCAGAGTTCTTGGATGACATAACTGGAAAACTAAGAGAGGTCTGTGGGTATCTTCTTTTTTTTTTTTCCCAAATTGAAATTCATTCATAACTGAAATACACGATAGTTCAATACAGAAGCTGGCGGATACAAGACATCCCCAGAGACAAGAGCCCAAAGAACAGGCAGCTAGAACCCACACTGGGGGAACTTTCTAACACAATCTTAACAAAGCAAAGAAACTAGATATAGCTACACACAGCATGCGACAAACCAGTGCAAAAGACCTCAAAAGTAGCAGATAACAATAACCTGGAAAAATCGATACTGCACTCGGCACGCCAGTCTGTGGGTATCTTCTTGAAGTTCTTTTTTTTTTTTTTAATTTATCATGCATATATGAAATATCTACATGTAATTTTTGCGGTTGTTAATGTAATCAACAAAACAATCCATTTTGATTTTTCCTTTTTGCAGTATGTCTTGGAAGAGCTTAACGTAAGATCTCTTGTGACATGCAATGATACTCTGAAGTATGCGTCTCTAAAAGCAGAACCAGATTTCAGGTTTGGTCAAGTTTTTCTTCCTGCTTTTTTTTGCTTTTTAACCTTTTGTGCTCAATGTAGAAAGCAATTTTGATTTATTCATATTGCTCTGTAGTGTATTGGGAAAACGGCTTGGGAAGTCAATGAGGCTTGTTGCAAAAGAAGTTAAAGAAATGTCTCAGCAAGATATCTTAAGATTCGAGGAGGCCGGAAAAGTTACTCTTGATGGACACACGCTGGAGCTAACAGATATCAAGGTATCATCATCTCATCCTATGCTTTTCTCTTAGATTGAAGAATATGCTGACACTTTTTGTTTCATGTGTTGTTCAGATTGTCAGGGTTTTCAAACGTCCGGATGGTTTGAAAGATACGGAGATTGATGCAAATGGAGATGGTACGTGATTACCTTGTCTATTTTTTGTTTAAATCTTTAATCTCTAATGTAATTTATGTAAATGATATAACATGTAACATTTTGCTTTCGTTAATGATGCAGGTGATGTTTTGGTGCTTTTGGATCTACGACCAGATGATTCGTTGTATGAATCAGGTGTTGCTCGTGAGGTAAACTAGATAACAATTCCGTAATATGCCTAAGATGAAAACCGTAGGAAAAAAAATACATAAGAATGTTGTTGTTATATAATCGATTGGATGTGTATCCTTTTCTTTTTCTGTATCTAATCAATTTTCAGATGCTGTGCTTATGAGCTGTTCTTTTCCCTGTGTATAGATTGTCAATAGGGTCCAAAAACTAAGGAAGAAGTCAGGTCTGGAACCAACAGACGTTGTGGAAGTGTACATTGAATCATTGGACAAGGATGAATCTGCTTTGCAACAAGTTCTGAGCTCTCAGGTTTGTATCTCTCTTCTTGACTTAAAAAGCTTCTATCTAATCCGATGTGTGGATTTTCTTTTGAAAACCAACCCCTATTCGTGTCAGCAGAGAATGTCTTACCGTTGATCTATTTTTTTTTGTGTGGGCAGGAACAATACATTAAGGATACAATTGGTTCATCTTTGCTTCCGTCTAGGTTGATGCCATCTCATGCAGTAAGTCATCATCCTCATTAACACTCCTTGCACGCCTGCGCTAATAAGTCAGACACGTAATGAATGTTATTTTGTGCAGGTGATATTATCTGACGATAGTTTCCAAAACGTTTCAAAGCTGTCGTTTAAGATTAGCTTGGCTCGTCCGGCTTTGAAGTTCAACTAAGATACCATTCTTGCCTTGTGTTCAGGTGAGTCACCATCTAAATATCTCAAATAATAACTGTTGATTTTCTTTGATGAACCCTAAGATTGTTGTTGTGCCTAAATCATTTTTTTCTATTTTTATTGTCTTGCATGAGCAGATAACTGTAAGCTGCGTTAAGAAGCTGCCAGTGGTGAGTGTGGTCCTTGGAGACCATCTTCATTTGACAGTCGGGGACTACTTGTTGAGCACGACCAACATCATGAGGACCCTATGTCACACCATGACACCATCCATCTTTTTTTTCTTTAGTACTTCGTTTCCTTTTGCAACCCTATGGCTTTCTCGGATCTCATATTCTCATTTACTACTTATGAGTAATGATCTTTTACGACTGCTGTACAAAACTACAAATATCATTTTCTGACTACAAATTGAGCAGTCGACATCAAAAACATGTTGCGATTTTTTATTCATCATTCTACACTCCAAAGCACACATATTAGAGTTAACTAGTAACTTAAGTCGATACATGTAATTACTTCAACTCAAAACTTATTTGATGTCCTGCTTGATTCGTCGCGTGTGTGCTTCTGTTTACTCTTCGACGGGTCGTCTATGGCTTTGAGAAGGTCTTTAGATGCGCCGCAGCTTCTTCGGAGCTCCCGCTCCCGGCGCCCTGTTCAGTTCTCTCCGAGAGTTTGGCGACGGCTTCACTTTACAGGGTTAAGTCTCTTGTTCTTCCTCGTTGTATCAATCCTTTGGCTTAGGGGTTGAATTGTTAGCGGTCTAGCAAGTGGTCCTTTGGTTCTCAATGGCCAGGGATGCGTAGACGGTTCTCGGGAGAGTCATTCGCCGTCTCCGAGCCGCATCCTGTCCATGCTCACATCCCGGCGCCGTAGTGTTCTATGGTGGTACAGCTGACCTTTCTTGCAGGTTTAGGGACTGCTTTCCAGGTCGTTGCGGTGGAAACCACCCATCTTTGTACAGGTCTCGTTGATGGCTGAAGCGAGTGCTTACTTGTTTAGTGTAGGGGTTCAGGCGTTGTGTGGCGCTTCTTTCATTCCGGCTTTGGTGGCATCTGCAAAGCATTGGTATGTATTTGAAACCTCCTCTTTGGTCGTTTTTTGCTTCATTGGCAGAGAAAGTTATGAGCTTTGTGGAGTTCATCGGAACTAGCTACTCCGGAAACGTCAAGGAACTCCCGGCATCCGAGGAAACGAGGAAAACCTCACTTTCCCAAGAATCACATTGATGGTCGAGAACGGTTACCGATATTGGATGATTTCGAAAAACAACTTAATGAAATGTGCCGGGTTTAGTGGGTGGGCGAAGCTAGGTTTGTAATAGTTTGATTTCAACATTTTGTTCAAAACAAGCTTGTAACCTATCTGATTCCTGATTTCAGACAAATTATATATTATATATAATCATATTTATAGTAAAACAAAACTTATTTGATGTCAATTTACTGACACTATCATTTTATTTTTATAAAATACTGGAAAATTTCATGTTTAATATTTTTGTGGTACTATTATTCATTAATATATTCTTTATTAAGTGGTAAAAGACTCTTATACCTTTGTTCTTTATATATAATAAATAATTATTAAAAAAAATTATGTTTTCGAATTATATTTTTCAAATTCGAACTTTTTAATAAATATTTTTCATTTTTTGAATAACTTTTTTCGAATTTTTATTTTATTTTTTTCAAATTTTCTTTTTGAAAATCGAAAAATTGTGTTTAAAACTATTTTAAAATTTTTTTAAGTATATTTATTAGAATCCAAAATTTCATATTCCAAAAACCTTACCCCACCCTCAACTCTAAACCTTAGGTCTATATTAGTTAAATGTATTTTATTATTCATTAAAATTGATAGTAAAAATGGTTAGTGTAAATATGAAAAGTGGTACTATGAATATGATATTTGTGGTAATTTCTCTAAAATATTTAATTTAATAAGAAAGTTTATTTAAGTTTTAACAAATGTAATTCTTTATTTATGAAATTATTTTGTAAGTATCTAAACCTGAAAATAATAGTTATACTTATTTTTATTTTTTCATAAATTATATTTTATTCAAATAATGTTCTAAAAATATTAATAAAATTTGTTAAAAATGAAATTTAATTTATATTGTTTAGACACAAAATTAATTATTTCGTCGTCTAAAAACATAAATAATAGTAAAATATTATTTCCATAACTATTTTAATGTTAGTTATAGGTTTTTATTAAACATTAATAACATTTTATGTGATATATAATACATGAATAAATGTTAGGTGAATACAATTTTCCTGTTTTAATAAAAAAAAAAAAAAAGATTTCCATATTTGCCATAAATGGAAATTGGAAACGCTTGATCCCCAAGCCATATATATAGTCAGACAATTACCAATCTCGGCAAAATCAGATTTTGTGCCGACCCTATTTCCTCTCCTTCTCTGTCTCTCTGCCGCAAGCCATGGAAGAAGTGGGAGAAGGGAAGGATTTCTCTTTTCCTCGCGAAGAAGAGAAAGTCCTCTCCTTCTGGACTCAGATCGATGCGTTCAAGACGCAGCTCAAACGAACTGAGCATCTCCCCGAGTTCATCTTCTACGACGGTCCTCCTTTCGCCACCGGTCTCCCTCACTACGGCCACATCCTCGCCAGCACCCTTAAGGACATCGTAACTCGGTACCAGAGCATGACAGGCCACCACGTGACGCGTCGGTTCGGGTGGGACTGTCACGGCCTCCCCATCGAGACCGAGATTGAAAAGAAGCTCGGTATTACGAGGAGAGCCCAAGTGGTTGAGATGGGGATTGATAACTATAACGAAGAGTGTAGGAGCGTTGTGACTAGCTTTGTGGAGGAGTGGGAGAAGGTTATTACTAGGAGTGGGCGTTGGATTGATTTCAAGAAGGACTACAAGACCATGGATCTGGATTTTATGGAGAGTGTTTGGTGGGTTTTTGGTCAGCTTTTTGATAAGAATCTTGTCTACAAAGGCTTCAAGGTTATGCCTTTTAGTACTGGTCTCAAGACACCACTATCTAATTCCGAAGCAAAGTACAAGTGCAAGGACGTTTCGGATCCTGATGCTATGGTGACGTTCCCAGTTATTGGCGATGAAGATAACGCTGCTTTCGTGGCGTGGACTACTACTCCGTGGACTCTTCCTTGCAATCTTGCTTTGTGTGTCAATGCCAAGTTTGTTTATCTCAAGGTTCGTAACAAGCACAATGGGAGAGTCTACATCGTTGCTGAATCTCGCCTTTCAGCTCTTCCCGCTGCGGCTGATTCTTATGAGATTTTGGAGAAATTTGATGGAGCTTCTCTGGTTGGGAAGAAGTACGAGCCTCTGTTTGACTACTTCAGTGATTTCTCAAGCGTGGCCTTTCGAGTTGTAGCAGATAATTATGTCAAGGATGACAGTGGTACTGGCATCGTCCACTTGGCTCCCGCCTTTGGTGAAGATGACTACCGTGTTTGTCTTGACAACAACATCATTGAAAAGGTTAGGTTAAGGACCCATGCTAGTCTCTACGCTACTGAACTCCCTTTTATCTCATAATGTCTCTCTTTCAGGGTGAGGGTCTAGTCGTGGCTGTTGATGAAGATGGGTTGTTTACTGAGAGAATTACCCATTTCTTTGGCCGCTATGTCAGAGATGCAGAGAAAGATGTAATTGAAGCCGTGAAGGTGAATAATATTTCTTGTTATTTGGACCCATTGGATATTATTAATTGTTGAATAATATTTCTTCTTGTTATTTCAGGCCAAATGCAGACTTGTTAAAACTGGGAGCTTTACTCACGAATATCCATTTTGCTATCGAACAGACACTCCTCTCATATATAGAGCCGGTCCCGCTTGGTATGCTTTTTGCTTCGTATGAGCTTAAGCTAAGGTTGTGGTTAGGATGCTGAGGTTTGTTTGTGTTTGACCTGTCTGTCAGGTTTGTGCGGGTGGACGAGCAGTTGAAGGAACAGTTGTTAAAAAACAATGATCAGACATACTGGGTACCTGATCATGTGAAGGTCAGTGGAACAAGGATCAATACTACATTACAAGTGTAGCAGTTTTAGAGTTAATGACATTAATATAAATTTATTCTTCTTGATTGACCTGCAACTCAGGATAAACGCTTTCACAATTGGCTTGAAAACGCAAGGGATTGGTGCGTTAGCCGAAGTAGATTTTGGGGCACGCCTCTACCAATATGGATCAGTGATGATGGTGAGGAAGTTGTTGTCATGGATTCTGTCGACAAGCTTGAAAAGCTCTCTGGTGTCAAGGTCACTCTTCTTTTGCTTTCTTTCTCCTGCAACTAGTACTCTCCTGGTGCTCATTTTGCCTTTCTGATGAAGCAGGTCTTTGATCTACATCGTCACCATATTGATCAAATTACAATCCCATCTAGCCGTGGGCCTGAGTTTGGTGTGCTCCGTCGTGTAGAAGACGTAAGATGGATCCCCTGCTCTCTTTCATTTTATCTTATAATCCTTGGTTATCTCACAGTACTTATGCTTACCTTTTTTCAGGTTTTTGATTGTTGGTTTGAGAGTGGGTCAATGCCTTATGCGTACATCCATTATCCTTTTGAAAACAAGGAGCTTTTCGAGAAGAACTTCCCTGGTGATTTTGTGGCTGAAGGGATTGATCAGACTCGTGGATGGTATGTTAAACTCTTGCATATGTAAAATCAAGTAATGAGTCGAGGCTAATGGAAGGTGTTATTATTAGTATAAAGCAAATGTGATTTTAGAAGTGTATTGAAAAAGAATTGTTACTTTTTTTCTGCTAAGCAGGCAATTAATGGAAGGTGTTATTATTAGTATAAAGCAAATGTGATTTTTGTCTGCTTTGTAGACAGTTAATAACATCTTAACTGCTGGTTTGGCATATACAGGTTTTATCATCTTTTGTTGCTGTCGACTGCACTATTTGGGAAGCCAGCATTTCGAAATCTGATTTGCAATGGTATTGTGCTTGATGAGGATGGAAAAAAGATGAGTAAGAGTGAAAAGAATTATCCGCCTCCTACGGAAGTCATAGATGAGTACGGAGCTGTAAGTTTTCCCTGTAATATGCATTTTTATGTTGTTTTTCTTTTTGCGTCAATAGTTAGTAACTTCACGTGAACGTTGACAGGATGCTGTGCGATTGTACCTCATAAACTCTCCAATCGTACGCGCTGAGTCACTACGCTTCAGAAAGGAAGGAGTACTTGGTGTTGTGAGTTATCTTCTTGGTTGTTAATTTTTATTGCTCTGCTTATTTGACTAGAGATCCATTGTATGTCTGAACTGTTTTGGTCTCTGTATGGGGGGTCACTAGGTCAAAAATGTATTTCTTCCATGGTACAATGCATACAGATTCCTTGTTCAGAATGCAAAGAGGCTTGAGATTGAGGGTTCTGGACCATTTGTTCCTACTGATCTAGCTACTTTACGTTCATCAAACGTTCTCGATCAGTGGATTCACTCAGCTACCCAGAGTCTTGTTTGTTTTGTCCGCCAGGAGATGGATGCTTATCGGCTTTATACTGTAAGCTATATTTACATGTCTATTTACAAAAGTTATCAGTGTCTCGTGGTATTTATTACATCTTTCTTTTTTCCTTTTTTTCAGGTTGTTCCTTATCTTTTGAAGTTCCTGGACAATCTCACTAACATATATGTTAGATTCAACCGCAAGAGGTTAAAAGGCCGTACAGGAGAAGATGATTGTCACATTGCTCTTTCAACTCTATACAATGTATGTATATATAGTAAATAGTTGTGGGAATACTATGGTGACATATTATTTGAACATTATTTGTGTAATGGCTAATTAAATAATTGTGTGTGGATTTTCAGGTGCTCCTCACTTCTTGCAAAGTGATGACCCCTTTTACACCTTTCTTCACTGAGACGTTATACCAGAATCTGCGGAAAGCATGTGAAGGTTCTGAGGAAAGCATTCATTACTGCAGTTTTCCGGAAGCGGATGGAACGGTAAAATACTGAAGTCCATATCTCTAGCTGTAACCAAAAAGATAACATATGAATTGTCTTGACTTTTTGCTTATTTGAAATTAACCAGAGAGTGGAGAGGAGGATTGAGCAAAGTGTTACAAGGATGATGACAGTCATTGATCTTGCTCGGAACATTCGTGAGCGTCACAAGCTACCCTTGAAAACTCCTCTAATGTGAGTGTTGAACTTTATCACTATTTTGGTTTGCAGCATCTGTTTGGTTAGCCTATACTGAAAAAATTAATACTTGTTGTATCAGGGAAATCACTGTAGTTCATCCAGATGCAGAGTTCTTGGATGACATAACTGGAAAACTAAGAGAGGTCGGTAGTGTTACATTAACAGTAGTACAACTTTTGAAGTTTTTTTTTTATTATTATGCATATATATATATATATATCTACAGGAATTTTTTGAGGTTGTTAATGTAATAAGCAAAACATTCCATTTTGATTTTTCCTTTTTTTGCAGTATGTCTTGGAAGAACTTAATGTAAGATCTCTTGTGCCATGCAATGATACTCTGAAGTACGCGTCTCTAAAAGCAGAACCAGATTTCAGGTTTGATCAAGTTTTTCTTCCTGCTTTTTAACCTTTTGTGCTCAATGTAGAAAGCAATTTTGATTTATTCATATTGCTCTGTAGTGTATTGGGAAAACGGCTTGGGAAGTCAATGAGGCTTGTTGCAAAAGAAGTTAAAGAAATGTCTCAGCAAGATATCTTAAGATTCGAGGAGGCCGGAAAAGTTACTCTTGATGGACACACGCTGGAGCTAACAGATATCAAGGTATCATCATCTCATCCTATGCTTTTCTCTTAGATTGAAGAATATGCTGACACTTTTTGTTTCATGTGTTGTTCAGATTGTCAGGGTTTTCAAACGTCCGGATGGTTTGAAAGATACGGAGATTGATGCAAATGGAGATGGTACGTGATTACCTTGTCTATTTTTTGTTTAAATCTTTAATCTCTAATGTAATTTATGTAAATGATATAACATGTAACATTTTGCTTTCGTTAATGATGCAGGTGATGTTTTGGTGCTTTTGGATCTACGACCAGATGATTCGTTGTATGAATCAGGTGTTGCTCGTGAGGTAAACTAGATAACAATTCCGTAATATGCCTAAGATGAAAACCGTAGGAAAAAAAATACATAAGAATGTTGTTGTTATATAATCGATTGGATGTGTATCCTTTTCTTTTTCTGTATCTAATCAATTTTCAGATGCTGTGCTTATGAGCTGTTCTTTTCCCTGTGTATAGATTGTCAATAGGGTCCAAAAACTAAGGAAGAAGTCAGGTCTGGAACCAACAGACGTTGTGGAAGTGTACATTGAATCATTGGACAAGGATGAATCTGCTTTGCAACAAGTTCTGAGCTCTCAGGTTTGTATCTCTCTTCTTGACTTAAAAAGCTTCTATCTAATCCGATGTGTGGATTTTCTTTTGAAAACCAACCCCTATTCGTGTCAGCAGAGAATGTCTTACCGTTGATCTATTTTTTTTTTGTGTGGGCAGGAACAATACATTAAGGATACAATTGGTTCATCTTTGCTTCCGTCTAGGTTGATGCCATCTCATGCAGTAAGTCATCATCCTCATTAACACTCCTTGCACGCCTGCGCTAATAAGTCAGACACGTAATGAATGTTATTTTGTGCAGGTGATATTATCTGACGATAGTTTCCAAAACGTTTCAAAGCTGTCGTTTAAGATTAGCTTGGCTCGTCCGGCTTTGAAGTTCAACTAAGATACCATTCTTCCCTTGTGTTCAGGTGAGTGAGTCACCATCTAAATATCTCAAATAATAACTGTTGATTTTCTTTGATGAACCCTAAGATTGTTTTTGTGTGCCTAAATCATTTTTTTCTATTTTTATTGTCTTGCATGAGCAGATAACTGTAAGCTGCGTTGAGAAGCTGCCAGTGGTGAGTGTGGTCCTTGGAGACCATCTTCATTTGACAGTCGGGGACTACTTGTTGAGCACGACCACGAGAACCCAATCCCTATGTCGCACCATCCATCTTTTTTTTTTTTGCTACAAGTCTTTAGTACTTCGTTTCCTTTTGCAACCCTATGACTTTTAATACTTATGAGTAATGATCATTTTCTGACTACAAATTGAGCAGTCGACATCAAAAACATATTGCGATATTTATTCATCATTCTACACTCCAAAGCATACATGTGTTAACTAGTAACTTAAGTCGATACATGTATTTACTTGAACTCAGAACGAATCAGACAAGAAAACAAAAAACAAATTGATATATCATATCTTACGTACATGTTTTGTGTCTATGAATAGTTTGCCATATCTCCTTACATGTAATCAAACAAAACAGGAGGAAGAGAGAGTTATCACCATGCACCACCATAAATAACTCCCTAAAGTTTTCCGTCATATCTTCGAGAGAAAACATCATGCCAAAAACCATTCACTCATATATATTTATAGTGTTATTCATGGTAGGTTCACTGTCAAGAAACCAAAGACAAGATTAAAAAAAAAAGAGAGTTACAAATTGTTTATAACATAAGAAAACAGAGCGGTTACTAAGCCAATATACCGATTGTTTTATTGAGTAACCATAGAAGAAGAGCAAGTTCAACGCCGAAAATCGTATGTAACCATGATCTATCCACAAGGAATCCATACACTGTGATCCCAGCTCTGTTGTTCTCTAGATATGTCACTGCAATACATAACAATCAACAAGTATAAATTCAAGTTTATATCTAATGAATGCATAGAAATATTTGTTTCTTACCTAGGGCTTGACGTTTTTGATAAGAAATTGTATTGGCGTAGCTGGGATGAATCTTGGTATTAGCAAGATCATCGTCTCCTTCTCCTTCTTCATCGTCAGATGTTGTATCAAGATGCAATGGTGTAGTGTGGGACTCAACCATTGAACCTGTAGGAGTTTCGTAATCAAGATGACCGAACGAGTCTACCGTGGCGCACACGTTCCATTTAGCTGCAAGGCTGGTTACGGATTGAGCTTTGTGAGTTATCTTCGTTGCACTTCTCAAACATATGAATACTCCTGTAACCAAACACAACGAACATAACTGTAATATAAACAGACACAAAACACTCATTGGTTAGTATATTAGTAATATAATAAATACAAAGAGTCTTGTAATGTACTTAAAGAAACTCATACCGCAAGCTCGCCAACTTCATAGATATTAACTGCAACACTAGCCCTCGTGGTGGTAAGCAACGCCATGAACTGAGTACCGGTCACAAGAACCAAAGACGAGAGAATGAATCTCCTGAAACGATGACTAACGATCCTCAAGTTACGACGGATCTTTTGATGCTCGGCGAGAGCTACGCCGACGTCAGCGATCTCGGAGGAGAAGCAGCGTGCGAAGTCATTGAGACGAAGAGTCTGGAGATGACAGGAGATTTGGTAGAGGATGCAGACGGTGATGAAGATGGCGTTACGGTAAAACCAAGAAGAGAGCTGGAGAGTGCATGCGAGGGAGTTGCTTAGAACAGGGTTGATGAAGTAAGGGATCTGGTTTGAGCCGGAGATGTACCACCAGATTCTGTAGATGGCTTCGAGTGTTAGTGATGGGAGGACGAAGATCATTAGGCGTTTCGTTGATCGCTGTATCACGAAGAAAGGTAGAAAACAATTAATTAGCGTAAATCATGAGCTAAACAACATCCGACCTTAGCTCAGTTGGTAGAGCGGAAGACTGTAGTCTGTGACAGCAAATCTTTAGGTCGCTGGTTCGATTCCGGCAGGTCGGAATATTTTTTTACTTTTTTCAAAATTATTTTGTTTTCTAAAGCCGTACAAAAAGGGAAATTGTCGGCCAGAAATTAAAAAGGGAATTGTTCTGCGACAAATACAAAGATTCTTTCCTGGTCAATGACTTTTATTCAGATATTTTATTGATTGTTTTCAATTATTTCACGTTTTTTTAAAGAAAAATACCAAAAGATTCACATATTGAATGATTTAAATATAATTAATCTAACATTTTAAATAGTAACATGTTTATTTTTAAAAATGTTAGTGAATGATTGTCGTTGCGTTTACTATGATCTACAATTTAAAAAATGAGAGTGGAAATTAAAAAAAAAAAACTAATAAATAAATCATTTGGTAAAGCTTCTCGGTTTCTTGCAAAAATATCGATTCAAGAACAATGTTTGACCGGTTTAAAAAATAACTAATAAAACACAGGGGAAGAGGAGGTTCGAACCTGAATCTCGGCTTCGTATTCGATCCTAACCTTGTCGCTAACATCCCACAGCTTATCAAGAAACAGAAACTTCCGCATACCGAACTTCCTCGACCAATAGGAGAGACTAACGAACGAGATTCCCGCGAAAAGCGAAAGCGACAGCTGTACCACGGAGTCGTACGGTCGTCGGTGGTGGAAATCGCAGTCGGAGCAGACCAGGACGAAGTGGGAGATCAACGGAGCGCCGACGACTAGAAGGAAGAAAACGGACCACGAGATCAGAGCTGTGCCGCGGCTCGACTGGTCGAACCAGAGCACGATGCTCAGGAAGGTGAACCGTGACGCTGGAAACTCCGGCGGTTTGTTGTTGATCGCGATCGCGCTTTGTCGCGACTCCACCGGGAGTAGAAGCTCCCGAGATCCTTGAACCGATGATCCGTTCTCCATGGAAGGGTACTTTCAGAGATTTTTCTTAGGGTCAAATCAAAGTGAGAGGGGAAAAAAGGCAGAACATAAAAGTCGCGTTTTCTGGTTTTGTAAGTCACCTGTGGTATGTTTAAATACTACAAGTGTTTATATATACATTTTTAAATTTAAAACACATGTATTAACATATGAGTTATATTTATTTTATTAATTTTCAGATATTATGTGGTTTCATTATTTTTGGCTGATAGTTGTTGGAAAGGGTGTTATTTTCTTTTTAACTTCGGTTTGATATTTAAAATAATGATTAATAAGGGTTTAGTGGAGTGAAGTTGTGTATAATGGTCGTTATGGTGACAATAATAAAATGAGGTAACAATTTATTTATTAGGTGTTTACTGTCTGGATTTGACTCTGTATGACTTTTCAGTTGGTGACTAGTTTCCAGCTGAATTGGTAAAAAAAAAATTGGCTGACAACAAAAAGAAATTGTCAAAAGTATAAGTTAACAGAAAAAAGAGACATGAGATATTAATTTTCAATTTTGAAGATCAGTCAGTTTTTAATTAAATTTATTTGAGATGAACTTAACTTAGACTTGAATGTTTCTCAATTGTCTGGCTAAAAACAGTATGGGCTGAAGTGTTTTTTTTACTTATTGTTGTCTTTGAAAGGTTCAGGGACATTCATCGAGTTCAAGCAACTAATTGAAGAGCCAAATATGAAAAGAAAGTTGTGGTGGACCAGTTTTTTAACGCCGAGACCTTTTCCTGGTACAGTTAGAACCAATTGAAGAGCCAAAAATGAGTTCTTTGATTAGCTCTGGAGTCATGGATCATCAAGCTTGACCCTCAGATACTTGACACATTTTACCGTGACTGAACCTATACAAGGTTCTTTGTTCTTAATAATTCCTAGAGGTGTCTTACCTTGGCAGGCCTGCCGTTTGTGGTTTCAGTTCCTCATCACTCTTGCAAACAACTTATAGCGTAGTATTAAGGATGCCACTGGCTTGTTTTTTCCATAAGACATTTAGTATTGTGAGAGTTGAAATGTGTTAAGAAGAACAACGACATAATACTGTTTGGTGGCATAATTCATATCCAACCTCAATAAATAAACAAAAGCCAGTTTGTAATAATAAAAAATTGAGCTGAACTAGCCTAAACAATCGTCCAGCTAAAACCAAATCAGCCATGATATGTTCGTTGACCCTAAAGTTTGTATATTTGTTTTATAGATAATATACACAAAGTTATGTTACAAATCCAACGAATATAAATATTTATTTAGTGATTTTATGAAAGCTTATTATTATTTTTATTTAAAATTTAAAAACATGAAACAGACTAAACCGTTTTGCGGATTTACGTAATTCTATCAAAAAAATTGATTCGTATAACTGGTAAAAATATGTAAACTATTATGTTTAAATATAAAGATTTTTCTTGGCTGAAAAATACAATTATAATAATAAACTAGAGAACTATATATATTTAATTAGAATTTTATTTTAAAATAATATAGTTATATATATATTATCCAAAATTAAATTTATTAATTAATATATATTATCTAATATTTCTACTAGTTATTTAGATAATTATTCAATTTTATAAAATTTGTGGATATATTCGTTGCGATGATCCGCAACTCATTCTTCATATGAAAATAAAATAATCAATCTGCACTGAACTCCTATTGCAAATATTTAAAATAGATCCATCGATGATCCGTGGGTAGCGGGTAGTTGGAAATGCTAGTTACTTTGGTTATGACGTGTCTCAACCTTTGGGTCACACAGCCCATAAGTTATTATATGCCCAGAACATAAACCGGGTCGGATTATTTGACATAGTCGGATCCTATTTGGTTGGCAAATTCTCCGACCGTAATTTATTGGACGCCTCGACGTCAATGGGCAAATTCTCCGACCGTAATTCTATTTGATTTTATCATTGTCAATACTCATTTGATCCATCTTTTTCCAAAATCACACAACATACTTCAGTGATTTTTACACTTTGGATTGTTTTCTTTTTTTTGAACAGAGGAGCTGAAGAATTCGCCTGCACCTGATATAGCAGTTAAGTACTACACTGGAAGTGACTTGTACTTGTTTGGTAAGTTCATCCTTCTTTGGTTTTATCAATGTTCTTTGAATTCTCAAGTCTTTGTTCCTTTGACAAGTAGGAGTCTCTCAAAGTGGCTCTCTTTTGCCCCCATATGAATTCCAAACATCCAGTGCTCCCAACACTCGAAGGCCAGTTATAGGTAACTATATGTATTGGTCAAATCCACATTTTTTTTACTTGCTTTAGTGTTGCTTTTTAAGATTCTATAACGTTGGTGTCGTGATTATGTTGGAGGCAGAGAATTAATACGATGTGTTTGTGAACATAAGAGATGATGAAGCAGAACACTGCAAGACAATGAGAGCTTGTCAGACTTTAGGAAGTCTCCGTTATCCACCACATTCCATTATAGAAGACGAAGATTGTAGTGAAGAGTCAGGATGTGTTGTTCCTGAGGAAGCTCATTGTGAAGGTATTGTAGACTGCATCAAGAAAAACATTACAAACTAAATCAAGAAGCAAAATAGATTAATTGTATTTACTTTATGTTGAAGAATAGTAGTATATTCTATCCAAATATACAAAATCATTGAATGTATCATTCCCTCAAAAAGCTCTTTGGTATTAGCGTTACCATTTCTCTCTCTTAACTTTTATTGGTTTTTGTTGGGGGAAAGCGTAGAGCGAACGACGTCGTATATGGTGACATCTCACGTGGGAAAAGCTTTGAATCATGCGCCCCCCCCCCCCCCCTCTTTATAATTTACTTCTATTTTTCCTTTTTTGCTTTTTCTGTTTTCAAATGATTTATTCCGCCAGAAAATGAACTTTTTTAAACCATCAATTAGTCTGTATATATGAAACGGCATTGAGACGTCATCGGTCGGGTTGCTATTAAATTTGTAATCATCCGCCATTATTTTCAGATTTTAGCGTTAGGTTAGTTTTGAATATAATTATCTTTGTCCGATTAATGATTTCTTTAATTGCGTTTGAAACTTTGAAATCTGATGGAGGATATCTTTTATAAATGAATTTGTAATTATTCTTGGATTTTGTTTTTATTCAAGACTCTTTAAACAATTTTTTGTTTAAAATAAAAAAAATCAGACGTACAGTTACAGAAACAGCATTAACTTTTTCGTAAAATAATACTTATTCCTTTCACTTCCAGTAGGATTTTTTTTTTGTTTGTTTCTACCTGAAATTCAGAAGAACTAACATTATAGTTTTATTAAAAACAAAAATAATAACAGTATAGTGCATCATAGCGTACGGCTTTGTCTGGTGATCAATTCACTAATTAATCTTTTTGACAAAAAAATCTAAGTATAAAATAATATAGAAAATATTTTAAAATTGATAATCACATAGATTTGTTTCTGTAAGCAAAACTCAACTTTATGCTACTTTAAATTCTATAATATTTGATTCCCCTATTGGAGAATTTTTATTTAATTTGAGTGTGATTCCCCTAATTATTATTTATATGTTTAAAATACTACTAATTCGTGGGACCCAATAATATATTCGGAAACAACTTTGACCCAAAAAGATATATAATTCGTTTAAAAGAAAAAAATGAAAAGCAAAAGAAGCTCTGAAAAGCCTTTATAATCTCATCACAATCACCGCGAGACCCAAAGATCTCAACAATCTCTCCCCCATCCCATAGTGTGATTCTGTTTTACTATCAGAGAGTTTGTTATAACTGACTAAGTCGAGATAATGAGTGAACTCGAACGCGGAACGAGTCAGATGACGACGACTGAGACACACCGCACGACGACGTTTCTTGACTTGCTCCGACGCCAGATGAGCGGTGTGGATCGCACAAGGAGGAAGCGGACTCTCAAAGAACGGTTGAGATTCAAATGCATCGGGTGCTGTGGGCCCATTAGGCGTCTCCATCAGCCCAACAATACTCTCCACAGTCCAACAACCTCAAGTGAAGACGAACTCGAAACCCGATTCGCTCCCGGGTCGGACATTGGAGCGGGCGCATCGTCAGGATCGGGTATGAACCTCGCGACGGCGTTAGAGGCGGAGAGATATAACCGGGGCGATCCGACGGAGGTCGACATGACGCCGACGAGAGTGTCGTTGATGAGATTGCTGGATGAGACGGCGGAGAGAGCCGTTGATGACGGGAGAGAGACGGAGATATCGACGGCGTTAACGGGGAATGATACGGTGTGCTGCGTGTGTATGGGAAGAAAGAGAGGCGCTGCGTTTATCCCATGTGGACACACTTTTTGCAGAGTTTGCTCCAGAGAGCTGTGGCTGAACCGGGGCTCGTGTCCTCTTTGCAACCGTCCGATCATCGAGATCCTTGACATTTTCTGAAACTAATCAAAGTTCTCGATCACTGTGAGTAACTACGTTGAGTGTGATAGGCGTCGAAGACAAAGTTTTATTACGGTTTGTACTTTTGTTCGTTTCTTTTGTTTATGAGAAAGCAGCTTATGTAAATGCGAGAGATTCTGTTCACGAGGCCCATTAAATCAAAATCTATAGCCCAATAATATGTCCTCGTGTCCTAGCTTATGTT
Source organism: Brassica napus (assembly GCF_020379485.1). Classification (NCBI taxonomy): domain Eukaryota; kingdom Viridiplantae; phylum Streptophyta; class Magnoliopsida; order Brassicales; family Brassicaceae; genus Brassica; species Brassica napus. Next base: position 48,622,622 of record NC_063450.1, on the reverse strand, counting down.
AGGGAGTAGCGACTTGGCCTTAAATATTTTAAAATATGTAATGATCTGATCGCTTGTATCTACTGTTCAAAATTACATTTGAAACACATCAAATTTTAAAATCGGATTTGACAAAACAAAAATCAGAGCCATAAAGAGTGTGACTGGATGGTATTTATAGCAGTTTTGTGGCTCCGCCATCGCGGCTTCTTATCTCGGTATGTTTTACCTAATTGTCGTTTGGAAACAGTTATCTGGTTATAGCAGTTTTGTTATGTTGAATGCTTTGAATGTTTTCAGCCAATGAATGGGTGAAAGGCAAAGCTAAGGAGGAAGTTATGAGCATCAAGAACGCGCAAGTACCGTTTGTTTGTTCCTATTTATTTTTTCTAAGACATTGACATGATTTGTTGTGACTTGTGTTGTTGTCCGTACCGCATGACTATTGTCTTGCTTTGGTATGGTATTGGTTATTATGGTACATATGATTTAATATGCCAACGCCAAACACCCTTGACTTCTTTAACTGAGAATAAATAAACACTGTGATATATCCCATGGAGTTTCTCTATTGAATGTGTGGTTTTTCTTTCTGTGATATATTTTGGCAGAGAAATAGCCAAGCATCTTTCTCTACCACCAGTGAAGCTACATTGTAGTATGTTGCCAGAGGATGCCACCAAGGCAGCTCTGAATGACTACAAGGACACTGAACAAACAGTCTTCTTCCACATCAGTCCATCATGCTTGAGGCAGGCAATGCATCCGCTACAGAAGTTTGCCACGAGAGAGACTAGGACCATCTTGTCCAATAAACTTCTAGAAGCTGTCCAAATGGGGACCAAGTCTACAGTAAAAGCTCTCAGTTCATTTCCTCTTCTACTCTATCGATGTGTTTCTTCAATCTATGTTACTTTTCTTCATGCCTAATCCAAATCCAACTAACCAAATTGATGGCAGCCACATCAGTGGTTTAAAAAAAAATTCAAAACAACAATATATGAAATTATACAAGAGTTTAACCAATTTTCGCCTATTTAAAATCCAAAAATTACTGTGGTTTAAATCAAAAGAATTACTGCAACTTAAGCTTCAATTGGCGACCACAATTTAGAAAACAAATGATGGCGAATTTTCCATTCCTCAAGTTTTATACCATTCATGGTGAATTTTGTCATGGAGTCCATTCTATTCCTCTCATTTCCTTATGAATGAAAAAAATTATGAAGAAAAAATTTCTTCTCTAATTTCTATGAGGAATGAAATGAACACAAATTCATATATTTTTGGATTTTTCATTTCCTCGACTGAATATTTTTTTTCATTTTTTTTATCCATTTTCCATTCAATTCAACAGTTACCAGTTGAAGCTAATAAATAAAGAAAATGAATAATTGGATTAATTGAAATTATTTTTTACCCAAAATCAGTTTATTTAAAATAATAATATAGAGTTATTTGTAATATGTTTATTTAATTTTCATATATTTAAATTATAAATATTTAAATTTAAAAAATATATAAAAAAATAACTAATTACTATTATTTAGTTATTTAATAAATATTAACATTCTTGCATCAAATATTATGTAAAATGCATCTTTTGCAAATTAAATGCATATTAATGTTAAAACATACGATAAAATCTATGTTAACAGAAATGCAACAAATGAACTAATTAAATTTAAGTCAGCTAACTATAACAACAAAAATATCTATAAATTGCTGAAACTGCCATTGAAATATAAAGTCAGTTTGGTGGAGATATAAAAATATCCAGATTTATTTGAAACAAATGGAAGCAATGCAAGGTATAACAGTTCAGGTAGATCATGTGAGATGATATATACATGCAACACATACAATCACTAAAGTGTAAAGTCATGCCTATATCTTCTGGAATCATTCTTCTTCAGCACCTATTCATCATAGCGGCAGCACATACAATTCGATACAAAAGTCATTATATTTTCGCTAGGAGTGCAGGTGCCATCATGATAGTTTCTGTTCAGATCAAGGCATCTGTCCCTGCAACTTGCCTGGAAGAGATTGCCGGGCCAACATATACCATTTGGGATATCACACGCCCCCTCCACTTCTGTCCAATCCATACAAATAGACACATTTTACAAACATGTATGTGTGTAATTAAGATCTTGAAAAAAAAAGAGAAAAATTTATTGTTTTCTTCTGTACCGATAGGAGATAGGAGGAGGACGGAGAAACAAACGACAACTACAACTACTAAGCTTAACTTTAAGCTCCCCATTGCTTTTCTTTCTTTCTTTTTGTAATTTATTTAGCAAAGAAGGATTTTATTTATAGCACTGGATCGACTAGAGGGGAGAGACACTTATTCAAACACCAAACTTTATTATACTTTATACTAGGGGGTGTCCGCGCTTCGCGCGGAATATTGTTTTATTGTTGTTAAAAGTATGATTTTTTGGATAATGTAATTATGTGATCACTTTTATTTGTTAAGAATGTTCTTTGGTGTTTTTATTGTGTTATGTAGTAGTAATAGTGATATGTTAATATATTTTGTCTTTGTTTTTTTAATAATGTGTTTTGTCTGTATAGTATTTGTTAGCAGTGAAGTGAGCCTCTAATATAAAAATATATTGAATTTCAATAACTTTGCATTTATGCATTTGTTGATTCTAAGATTTACGGTTTCAGCGTCAAAATTTTCTTTTATTTTTTTTTAATTTTTTTTTTATATTTTTGAACATTATAACTTTCAAGATGTTTTCGTTTTTTTCCCATATTTTTACATTGAGCCTTCAACATCTATGTATTTTCTTTACGTTTCTGGTATGCGGTGTTTCTCATCATCACCAAAAAAGACTCACCTCATGCTCTTGTTCTTTATCGCCTTCTTCACCTTGAGATTTCTGGTATTTATTGTAGATCGGGTTTAGGAGTTCCCAGTTGTGCGGTTGTTTCTCGCATCATTTTAGGCTACTCCATGCAATATTGGATGCTCCTCTTCTTCCTTAGATTTTAGCTGATGTTAGGAACTGCATCTCTTTGGGTTGGGTCAGAGTTTAGTCGTCTTTGAAGTTGTTTTCCTCGTCGTTGGCTTACCATTGTTACTCCCCTCTCGTCTTGGTTTTCAAGATATGGTTTTTGGTGATCTGACTTCTATAGCTCGAGGACGGCTCCACGATTTGATGATTTCGTTTTGTCTACCCTTCCAGCTATGTTCTTTCATCTCGTTGCAGCTTTCAACCCTGCTTGCGTCTATGTGACTATCTCTCTCTTTCGCCATGTTTGCCACTCTAGGTTTGGATAGTGTTCTCCTCCGAGTATGATCTGTAGATTTGGAAGATTGTTTCTGGTCTCAAGTCTGGACTCATGTTTCTCGGGGGTTGGCTTCATTTCTCCCTCACTCATGTTGTTCTCTTCTTCCCTTAGTATAAATGTGTGATATTAGACTCTTGGAGCTTTGGTCCCTTCTATCCAGAATTTTGTGGTTCTTCCCCGGCATAGGCGTCTTGTTTGTGCTTGTTTAGTTTGTGAGATGCTTCTTACCTCTTAGCTGGTGGTTGTGCTTATCGTTTGTTATGTATGTCTCTTCCTGCTTCGTGGTGATTTTGGCCTTCTGTTGATTATTCTTACTCTAACCCGCTTTCTTGGTTCTTTGCATTGGTCCTTGATCACGCTCATTTGTGTTCGAGGGATTGCTTTATCTGAAGATTATATTTCTACATTTTACTGACTTTTGATTGTTCTGGCCAAGATACTCTATGATAAAGTGGGGTAAGTTAGTTTTCGTTCTTGATCGCCTTTGAGCTCTGGACCTTTATTGAGTTAGTGTTTCTTTGGCATTTTTTTTCTCTGGGATTATGGTGGTTTTATGTTTAAATTATGTGTTCTGCTTTAGTTTGGTTAATATTAAGATAAATATATAGTTGTAAATGAAATAATAGAAAATAGTAAAAAATAATAAAATAACGAAAGTTTATGTTATTTTTAGCTGCGAATAAATTAAATATTTAAAGTACATTTATATTTTTTACTTATTTCTTTATTCGTTTTGCAATTTTTTGAACAATAAAATAGATTAAAATATATTAGCAAAATTCAAATGATGATGGTTAGTGTGAGAAGGATTAGATAATGTATAATTAGAAAATAGTGAACCAAATTGCAATAATCTAAAAGAAGAAGGATCTAAAATGTAAAAAGACAAAAAGATGACATGTGGCAGCAAACCCCCCTACCACTTGTCGGAAGAAGGGAAAAAGTCTACTTTATATATAAAGATTTACTAGCCATTAGTTGGCCCGTACTATAAGTTTATTAATTTTTAATGTAAGACTCTCCACGACGTGATCCACCACGCATATTATTCAAGACAAACAAGCATTACTTACTCATATCTCCAAACACATGAAATAGGCTCACCATGAGTCTATGTATATGTCCATAAAATCATATTATATTTACTAAGACTGGTCTCCACGACGTGACCCCCTCGCCTATTAATATCCTAAATTTTCAAGGCACAAAGGAAACATTCGTTTATTCCCATCTCCAGTACATAGAAAAAACAGGAAATATGCTGATCATCTATATGTCCCTAACATCATTAAGTAATAAATATAATATATGAAACAAGGCATACGTAGTTGTTACCTACCGGTGTGCTAAATGTTTTTTCAACGTGCTTGGATCATCTCCGATAGAACACTATTATTTCCTTTATATTTGACACTAAAATAGAATAATTCTATTATAGAGTTGGATTTGTTCCAATGGTTCACTCTATAATAGAGTTACATTATAATAGAGTGAAATGTAGAAGAATCTAACTCTATAATAGAGTTGCTCTATTTTAATGCAAAATATAGAGAAAAAATAGTGTTTCATTGGAGATGTTTTTAAGGTTTATTTGTGAGTGAAAATCTTATATGTGATTCAACATGTTATCTCATCAAAACCTACTTGGATCCAGATGATGATATTTCATTTCTATCAAAACAGGAGACAGAGAGGTGACGTTTCCTTTCACCGAAAATAGGAGACATTAAGATGTATTTGTTCTCTTCTACTTTCTTGATGATAAACATTTTTTGGTTTTTTTATCTTTATTTATTTACTAGGTGATAACCCGCGTCCTGCGGAGCGAGTAGATTTAAAAATATTATAACTTATAATTTGTAGACATAATAAAGGTTAAAGTCATAGTAAAAAAATATATGTAAGAAAGTACGGGTCATAGCTAAAAATTTTAGTATGTCAATATAAATTTATATGCGATCGACTTTAAAATTAAATTGTATATTTATTTGCATAAAGGTAAATTATAAATATAAAATTAAATGAAACATAAACAATAGTTTAATAAAATATAAAAGGAAGAATGTATCAGAAAACAAAAGAAAATGAAAAATAGAGACAAAATAACTGTTGTCAATAATGTCTTCAGAAGTCTTCGTTTGCAATCCTATTATGAGCGATAAAAAAGGGATCATCTTGCGAAATTAAACATATTATTTTAAAAAATCTGTGAATGCATGTATTACCTCAATCGTAAAGCATCGATTTCTGGAACACCAGTGGGGTCAAAGACATTTTTGGAAAATCCATCAATGTTAGTAACCTTCTTAAGTCGGCCTTATTATGAAAGATGAAACAATATTAATGCATGCATTCACAGATTAATATTGGATGAAATTAATATTGTATATACTACTTGCCTTGTTGTACAAAATTGCGAAATGTTTGGACGTCAAATAGATAACAAAATGAAGTTTTGGTCACGCAAATTTAATTTCACAAATATTCTCCTGTCGATTAAGGTAAGTGTAAATCAAAGATGGAAAATAATGTATTCGTAATAACTTTGAAATGGTATAATTTGATTCAAATAACAACTATGCAATATCCGTTAAATCCGTGATATAGAAATTATTTCTTTTCAAGTCAATTGTGTTTCCTTTAATACCCTAACATGATCGAACTTTTTTTTGTATAATATATTCGATCCAGTGATCAAGTCAATTGTGTTTCCTTTAAAATTGGAAGCATTAATTTTGGGAATAATCGAATTGGTAATTATCATAATTGTGTTGCCTTGAATCTAAAAGATCATAAAACAATTTGGCATATTATATATTGACAAAATCAAATCTAAGAAATGGTCATGGTACTTTCATATGGTCATGGCATATTACCTCTTCATACCACAATTAGCTTTTCAAAACATTATGATAAACATGGTTAACTTGTTGCTATTATTAGCTTTTCAAAACATTATGATAAACATGGTTAACTTGATGCAGGATGAGATATGAAATGCAATCTTGGTTATGATATTTTCTTACAATCGGCGTATCAAGCTTAAAGAACCAATTCAAAATGCAAAGAACATAATATAAAGAAGTTTAATAGATTAAAGAACCAATCGTTTACTCAAGCTTAAAGAATTATCACCACACGTATTCTTGGATATATTCTCAAGGTTCTTCACCGAGGAACATAATTATAACAATAAAGACTCTCTTAAAAATGGTAATAAAATGTTTCCTTATTTAAAGATCCGAAAGTAACGTTGTGAAGATAATTATGCTCGAGAATCTTATACTATAATGTAATGACCAGTGACATTTTTTTGTAATTAGTCTAGTTGAGGAAGGGCTTTTAAAATAATGAGGTGAGAGAGCTTGTGGTGATGACACCTAGGAAATGACACACATGTAATAAACACATGAAGCCAAAGTTATTTTTTACTAATGCTTCTCAAATAATAAAAAAGGGATTTATGCTATATGAAGAAAGTTTTTTATTAGATTTTTAAGAAATTTTTTTGCTTGCCTTTTCTTTGGTCACATCATCACTATACTTTGATTTTATTATCATTTTAATCTTTTGTAGTATCTGAAATAAGACAAAAAAAACATGCGACTAACAATCAAATTCATGTAAAATTCTTACATCTAATACCTTTCACAACAACTTTTCTTCGAATTAAATGTAGCCAAAGTATTGACCTCTTCAATTTAGTTGTGATCTTAGCTATTTCATTTGATATATGATTATGATTTGTAATTTGTTTTTTTAGGTCAGACAACTAAATTTTTCTAGTTATATAACGTTTTCTGATTTATTTATTTTAATAATAAAAAATATATTAGCATGGATTTGAGTTCAAACAACCAAAATATGTTTTAAATATTTGACTTGTTTTACTGGAACTATTTATCTGAATTTGCTTTGAATGAGACAACTATTGGTTAAAGGCTTTATTTTAGGTTTGTGATTGTTTCATTTTACATGGAATATGATTACGATTTGTCAAAATGAATGAAGATTTACTTTCTGAGATTTCTGATGAAGAGATAAGAAGTGTCTTCCATATCAGAGCATCCAGTGCTCCAAGACCGGATAGTATGAGCGGTTTCTTTTCTAAAAGTTTTGGCATAAAATTGGTGATCAAGTTGCCAATGAAGTCAAGAAATTTTTCAGGTCATGCTCGTTTACAAGGGATTGGAACTTCACCCATTTGTGTTTAATCCCGAAGATTGTAAAACCCACCCGAATGAATGACCTTCGACCAATCAGCTTATGCTTTGTTTTTATGAAATCATCTCGAAGATTATGGTAAAAAAACTACAGCCAATTTTCCATTTGGTAGTATCTCCTAATTAGTCGGTGTTTGTGCCAATAAGACAGAACTCAAACAATATATTGGTTGCTCATGAAGTAGTCAACTGTTTAAAAACTTGTAAATCAGTTACATCTGAGTAAATGGCCATAAAATCGGATATGTCAAAAGTTTATGACAGCGTCGAAGGGAAGTATATCAGATGTCTGCTGCTGGCTATGGATTTTTATGTGAAATGGGTGGAGCTTGCAATGTTATGTATCTCATCATTCTCGTATTTAGTTTTTAATCAATGACCAACTTCATGGGCTAATTATTCCCCAAAAGGGTTTGAAAGAGGGGAATTCAATGCCTCTTGCACTTTTTGTCTTGTGTGATGAAGGCTTGTCTCATTTGTTAGCAAGAGCATAGGAAGCATGAATTATAAATGAGATCAAATTTTTAGATTTTCAGTTAGTCATCTTCTCTTTTGCAGATGTGAGTCTTTTTTGTGTAAACATAAGAGTGGTCAAGCAAAAGCACTGCAAGAGATCCTGAGCATATATGGTGATCAGGCAATAGGTCAAGTGATTAGTCTTCAAAAGTCGTTCATAACTTTTGGTGCATAAGTAAATGAGGAGCTTAAAGATAATATTAGATATTTTAGTATTTTCAATGAAGGAGAGCTTACTTAGAATTGCATGAATGCTTTAGTGGTTCTAAAGTGAAGATGTTTGATTATATAAAATATATATAAAAAAGATGCTGAAGAGTAGATTATTAGGCTTGCAAGAGCCCTCTCCTTATGAGGAAATGATATCCTTTTGAAAGCAGTGGCTCTAGCTCTTCCGATATATGCAATAAGTTGCTTCAAGTTGCGAAAACAACAATCTCCAATCTCACAGGCGCTATGGCTGATTTTTTTGTGGAATTACTTAGAACACAAAAGGAAAATTCACTGGATGAAATGGGATAAGTTGTGTTTATCAAAAGAGTTAGGAGGGTTAGGATTCAAAGATCTAGATAGTTTTCACCATACCTTGTTGGCACAGCAAGCCTGGAAAATTAATGGAAGATTTTCCTAGAAAAACCAGTTTCGAAGAACCCTGAAACAATTTTAGTCTTTACGATGGATTTTTCAGATTTGAAAGTTATTTCCTGAAGTGATTATATGGTTTTGCATATTTTGGCGTGGGAAAGAGAATGTGAATGTGGGTATAAATAAGATAAAAAGGATTCAAAATGGTTTCACTGGTCTCGATTGTCGCAGTAAATAAAGAGTTTTGTGAACCAGAGTAATGGGAGCCCGATGTTACAGATGAGAATGTAGAGAACGTCAACATTGTCCGAGGGAAACGAAGAGGGAAGAGGATGAGCCAGCGTTGGAGGTGATAGGGCTGAGAAATAATGTAGGACAAGATGTGGGCTTCTAGAAACAGTCGAACACAATTAAAGAAGCTCATATGACTTTGTTTAGAGAGGTTTTTTTCAGGTATGAAAATAAAAATGAGTTGGCATATGTTGATAATGTGACATATTTTAATTGGTCAAATTTTTAAATGACATAGACAGCTTCAGCATATTGTCATGTTAGTATTGTTAGATTTTATTTTCTGTTATTTTTTTTATAAAATATCATATTAATATTAGATTAGTGTAGCATTTATATTTGGTTATATACACTATACAACATATATATGTAGATGTTTAAATTCATACAAAATTAAGATGAAACTAATAATTTATAAGTTAAGATATACTGTTCTCTTAATGTTTTAAACAAATTAATTTATTTTGTATATCTTTATTATAAACGTAGAGTTCTTATATGTCTATAAGTAATTATTAATGATTCAAATAATTATTCATATTCTCAGAACAGTATCCAATTTTACTTTTTTTAGTTAAATATATTGTAGGATATATGTGTGATAGCCATCGTGACGTGTTGACTTGTTAACTAAAATTGTACTAAGATTAAAGTCTATACATTATGCTGATTAACGAATCAGCCGGTCCGTTCAAGTAATCCGGTTAGACTAATTCAGTCCAGATCATGAAATAACCTAACAATAACAACTAGTACATCAGATACTATACAGATCTCAGACGGAAACTCCTAACGCTGGTTTGGAAACCGATTTTTAATAAACCGAGCCGGTCTGACTGCTGGATGCTGGATAATTAAGCCCACTCCACAAACTGCATACGGCCATATACATTATTAGAAAACCGGAGTCCAACCGTAAACGCCACCACACCCACATGAAAGCGTTTGGCTGCTGTTGAAACTTCCACGACGCGTTCAAGGCCGTTGATGATTTGGTAACGTGCATTGGAAGATAAGCCAAGGAACCGATGATCAAGCATATAAGGTACAGAAAAGGGTGAGCATTTGTAAGAAACGATATAATTGACATAAATTGGTTATTTAATTGTACAAAACCATTGTTATAGTGGCAGCTTCTAGCAGTTCCTCGGCCTTTTCACAACGGAAAGTCCTGGTCAAACGTTTCAAGGATCACCTTCTCTCCAACAGAAACTCAATCTTGCGTTCATAGCAATAAAACAATCCTCTAGATAATGGTCAGTTAAAAATAGACCTGGCGAATAGAACGAACTACCTGAGTGTATGTAACCTCAGAAAATATATTATTGTCTAACGGTACATCTTTTAGCATGTTAAAGTAACAAGAAAAAGTTGAAACATAATTTAATAATTTAAACAAGAGTTATAAATGACAGAAAGTTCAAGGGAGATTTAGTTTAAATAAGATAGATAGGCGAGCGAGAGTATTGAAGGTCTTCACACGTACGTAACTGAGGAGACCTTTTAGCTCAACTCATCAACGTTAGCTTTGATTTCTCTTTTGAGTTCTTCTTTAAACTCTGCCTTGGAAGAAAGTCACTGTTCCATCTTGTACAACCCAAATCTCACTCTTGTCCTCGTCCTCACAGACACGTGATATGAGCCTCGAGTCGTGACTCACCAACACAACTCCACCTTTGAACCCATCCAGTGCATCGGCCAAAGCATCTATAGTCTGCATGTCCAGGTGATTTTGTTGGCTCGTCTAGAAGCAATAATTGAGATGGAGGTAAGCACAACCCTAGCCTTTTTGTCCTCCAGACAAATTTGCAATTGGAGTTAAATGGTTGTTACCAGGTAGCTTCTGGCTTCGTCTCACTTCACCCTCTGTTGGAACTAAAAAGAGTGGACTTTCCAGCTCCGTTGGGTCCAACTATCACTACTCCATATCTATGCCTACGTCAACATCTGAAAGCCTGAAATCTGGCATGTCGGGGTAGCTGAAGCTAACCTCAATCAACTGCAAAAGAGGTGGAGCGAGCTCGGTTGGTTCTGGAAAATGGAGCACCACGCTATAGTCTCTCCACCTTTTAGGAGCTTTTGACGATGTCCCCTCGTCCTCGTTCAAGAACCAGAGGCCTTGCTCCCCATAACAACCGTGAAAGCATCATGGTCATCCTTCAAAGGCTCGGTCTTTGCAGCCTGGAGAGCTAATATTTCTTTACTCTCAAGCTTCTTTAGTTTCTTATCGCTGATCACAGGGAAAGCATATTGCGTTTGCTTGCCCTTGTGAAGATAAATCTTGTAGAGGAGCAAGCCTGGGTCTGGATGAGGAGGGACGACGATCAAAGCAGGATGATGCTTGTACAGGAGCAGGCTTGGCTCTGCATGATGAGGCTGAGACTGAAAACATCTCCTTTTTCGAATCTGTGTGTGAATACTTTCCATTCAAGGTAGCAAACTAAACGAGTAACCCTAAATCTTAAACATTTCACGATTTATATATATATATCCCAACAACAACAAACCTAGCTCAAGATTCTCTAAGTACGTAACGGGAACGATTGAAACGATCTCTAAGACTTGAATTACTTTTAAGATTCTAGAAGACGAACCTCACAGAAGCGAATACGGAATCAAACCGATGAGCTATCAGAATCAAGAGGGCTTAGGTTTTTGTTACCTTACTTCAATCTTTTATGGCCACCAATGTTAATTTCTTAGAAAGCCCAAGTCTGTGGTTTTTCCTTTTCCTCAATATTATTTTGAAGTTACGCGGTTTGTTCTATCTAACCGAACCGGTTCGGTTCAAGTTTGATATGACAAAACCAAGAAGAGATATATTGTACCGAATTGAACCGTGTTTGGTTCATGCTATCCAGAGACAAATTAGCAAGCTTTTCTGATGGGTAAGACTATACCTAACATACTATAGATATTATATATTAAAATTAGCAAACTAAATTTGATTTTATTTATTTTAATATCACATTAAAATACAGAAATAAATATATTATCATTCTTAATATTTTAATTTTAATTTATATATATGATTTATTTTATATAACATTATATTATTATAATTAGACATATAATTTTAATATATAATATCTATAGTCGATTGGTTATTACTTTGGCATTCTTGAATTGTATTTAATTCTCCAAATTTAACTGTGCTAATATAGATTAATGTTTTGATTAATTTTTATTTTTAACATTTAGACTTTGGTCTTGGACTTCAAAATATAGATTGTTTTCATTATGTAAAACTGATTAAACATCTCAATCGTATCAATTATAAAATATTTTTAGTTCATCAATGATATTTTAGTATATGTTATTTAAGTTAACTTTTGTAAAAATCTAAGAAAATGACTGACATAAATAAAATATTTTTATTAATTAAAATATATTATGTTGTTTAATATCATGTTTTAAAGAGAGGTTGTCTTTTTAACATTAAAACTGTTTTTTTTTTAACTTTATTTTTTTATGAAATCACATTATATATAAAATATATTTTCATTAAATATCTTTTCTTTCCTTTTTGTAAATAGTATTTTCGTTTTTAATATATGAATATTTACTTTTTATTATATATGTTATTTAGGAAGATTTTATTAATATAACTCTTAGTGTAGCTCCGCCACTGGGTTTCGAAAGATTTTATTAATATAATACAGAGGCTGTGACTCAACACACAAGCTACATAACTAGAACAAATCAGCGTTTCTATACATTTGGTACTTCAAAATATTAGTGATGACTACTAATGGAATAATGGAAGTTATGGAATAAAATAAATGGAATAGATAATTGCAGATAAAACTTTATTAATATAACACAGAGGATGTGACTCAACACACAAGCTACATAACTAGAACAAATCGGCGTTTCGATACATTTGGTACGTCAAATAAATACGTAGAAAATGCATTAATAGCCAGTTACTTAACAGACATGCAAGCAAACTCCAACAACATGCACGCTCCACAAATCATGACTTAGAGAGATTCTAATTTTGTTTTTTTGAGCAACAGAGAGATTCTTATTATTCATATAAAATACACATGACCAAGGGCGGGGGCAGCATATGAAGATAGTGGTCAGCTGACCCCACTACTTAAAAAAAATATTGTTTTGTTTTAAGCAAAATTTGTATTGACCCCACACAAAAAAAATTGACCCCACAAAAATAATTACTAAATATTGAAGATAGAATTTAATTATACAACTAAAATAATTATACTTTTTATCATTGAAACTTTAGAGTTATATTAGTTTTAACCTCATTTTTTTTTATAATTATCCAAAAATATAAAATCTCTAAACATGTTTTGTTATTTTAAACTTTAGTAATATGTTAGTTTAATCCCAAACTAGATTTTGACCCGCGTTAAAACACGGATTATGTTTCTTTTTTTTAATAAAACCGATCTTTTTTTAAAAAGTCATACGAGTTATAGGAATTTTCTTATCAAAGTTTTCAGGCTGGAAAAAATATCCAAAACCGAAGAACTGAACCAAATCCGATCCAAAAAGTTGTGCCAAACTTTAACTGAAACTCGTAAGTTATTCGAATGGATCCAAAAAAATTCCACCTAATAAATCTAACTCTGGGCATTTCTTTTTGGTTTGGATTGTTACGGTTAGTTTGACTTTTGGTTTTCCGGTTTCATAGATATAGGATCCGTTAGGTTGTATAAAATTTGGTTTAGTTTATGTTCGGTTTAGGTTCAGTTTTTGAATCAGTTCAGAAAACAAAGTTTGGAACCAACTAATATCTGAGAAAATTTTGGGTCCAATCCGGTTTCTCCTTTATTCTAATTTTTAGATAATTTTGGTTAATTTGAGTAAATGTTATGGATACTTCATTTTCTAAAAAAAAACAAAATTGGGTAATTTGGGTTTTGGAATTATTGGGTAGTTCAGATAATTTGAAATATAGTAGATAAAAAGTTTTGGGTAACTAATTTTCAAATAATTTCGATTATAAAGAGCATTTAGAATATTTGGTCGTTGCACAACTAAATATTATTAATATTTTAAGGTATATAAACTCTTTTTTATAAATTCGGATATACATTCGAATTTTTATTTGGTTCAAAAGAGATAAAATATGTGTGGATATTTATGAAATTTAATTTGAGTTTAATTTATTTATTTTACGTTCAATAGGATTTCATTCTTCGTTTCGGGTAATTGTGCACAGACCCAAAAAAGACATATTGATTTACTTGAACGATGTGGGTGTCACAATAAATATTAAATATGCATATGATGCTAGATGTTTAAAAATTGTTGTTGGTAGGTATTATATTTAAATTATTCAATAATTATGATTTTACATTTTTTAGTTAAATAGGTTATCTAATTTATTTAATGGTTAAGTTTCCTTATTGTACGTTGATCAAAATCTAAAAATCCTGGTAATCCTGGTTAAAGAAATAGTCTAATTTGTATATACTATTTAAGTTATAAGACCATGTTTATCCCTAAGAAATTTAATGACTTTCTTAAGTTTTTTTTTTGTCTAAAAAAAAATAAATTAAAAAGCAAACCAATCGCAGACCGCCACGAATTAGTGAGGTCCGCGAACAGTGTAAAAAACTTACTAAAATCGATTTTTAATTAGTAGTTTTTGTAACCGATCTTTAAGGGTTTTGTGAAGGTCCACACACTAAGAACCTCACTAAAGATCCTGGATAAACATGCTCTAAGAACGTAGCATTAGACCATGATTATCCCTAAAACCCATTGGATTTCTTAGTTTTTAAAAAAAAAAAAAATTAAAAGCAAACCAATCGCGGGCCGCCATGAGTCAGTGGGGCCCGCGAACAGTGTAAGAAACACACTAAAATCGGTTTTTAATTAGTAGTTTTTGTAACCGATCCTTAAAAGTTTTATGGGGATCCACGCACTGAGAAACCCACTAAGAATCCCGGATAATCATGCTCTTAGTTTTGAAGCTCTAGTTAAAAAGAAAAGAGAGAAAAATGTGCTATAGTACTTTAAAAAGATAGCTAGCTAGTAAGTAGTCGTGACATGGTGGCAGTGTACGGATATGGAAATGGGAAAACCTCAGACTCGGATACCAAATCTTTGTAAAGTCGAAGTTGCGTGCAGAGGAGATATAGAGAGAGAGAGAGAGAGAGAGAGAGAGAGAGAGAGAGAGAGAGAGAGAGAGAGAGAGAGAGAGAGAGAGAGAGAGAGAGAGAGAGAGAGAGAGAGAGAGAGAGAGAGAGAGAGAGAGAGAGGGTTACAGGTATTTATGACATTTCATAATCAGAGACCCGACGTTATTAAATGAGTGTGAGATAATGTTATCTATCACATGGCTCTCACATTATTAAGCATGTTTCCAAACACAAACGAACCAACAAAATCTCTTTGCTATAACTTACTTTCCTCTTCCTCCAGCAATTTTTGTATACTAATTTATTTTTTGTTCTGATTTTTAAAATCAATTTAAAAGATTTATTGATGATCATGTAATTTTCAATCCGGATATGATTCTTTGAATTTCTTGGATGTTTTCTCCTTATCTATTTTTTTGGGAAAATGAAAAATGTGTTAGTTTCTTTCCTGAACTAGTTAAGATTCACTCACAGCCACTGATGGAGAGAAACATACGAACATTTGTTTCCTTCTATTACTGGGCCTCGTTTTTTCCATTTACTTTTTTTTTCTGATGAAATTGTGGGACATTTAAAAAAAAAAAATTAATTCGATTTATCAGATATTCCATGAAACGCGGTCGAGGAATGTGGTTTGTTACTCGAATTATTTAGTCAAAAAGTAATGATTGAAAATCACATGATAAATAATAAATAATTAAAATTTTAAAATTAAAAACTTTTGATATCACAAAAAACTTAATGGCATCATATTTCAATAAAATTCTAATAAATGTTGTTATGTAAGAATCAAGGGAAAAAAAACGAAAATGTCATGAAAATGACTTTGGGTTCAGGGTAATGATAGTTGCAGAAGATTTTAAACATGAAATTGGTCAACTTCGGTTTACAAAACTTATTCTTGTAGTATATAAGTTGAACTTCCGTTTGCTATTTTCTAGGGAAACATTAATCAAGAAACGAAAAAATCAAGTTCAGAGGGGTACTCCAGGTATAAAATGGAGTGTGATTTATATTCCACATCTCTTTTTTTTTTGCCTTCCACATACATGTGCATGTTTAGATAAAATTGAAAGAAAAAACATTACAAGAGAAGCGAAATGCAATACGAATGATAAGTTAACAAACGAAATAAAAACAATATACCAAATAAATCGTATTTTTTTAAATCAAATATCGTATTTTTTTTTAAGTATATAATTAGTTTGGTTAAGGAAACGATCAGTCTTATCATGAGTTGGATCTTGATTAAGAATCTGGCCTAAGAAGTTGAAACTTATAATTTGGTTAGCTTGTGTCATGAAATATGGAAGTGATTCATATAAGTTATATTTGTATTTGCTTAAAATCAAGTTAGGCGAGGTGAGTTAATGAGTTGGGTCGTATATAGATAGAGAGAAACGTAAGAACATTTTAATAGGTGGTATTTCACCAATCCATCATGCGATATTATCACAAAATATAAACTATACAGTTAAAATGACAACTGGACTAATTACTTACATATTATCTAGTGCAAATGAAACATCGAAAGTGTTTTGATTTTGTTGACAAAAAAAAAAGTGTTTTGATTTTAATTTAATACTAAGTTAATAAATTATTATCATCTTTTTGGTCAATATGAAATATTCTCATATTCATAAATTATTGTGGGCATGGTTATCTAGTGCAAATGAAACATGAATAAAATATTCCCATATTCATAAATAATTGTGGAATGAATAACATATTTCAATATTCATAAATAAATTGTGGAAATGAACCGGGCCTCGTAGTCTGGTGGTAAAGGAACCTCGGCTGAGGTGCCCGCCATCACGAGTTCGAACCCCGGCCACGGGGGTATTTACATGGGCTGCCTCCCGCCCTCCAGACCACTTCGCGTAACCAGGGGCCCTTAAGTGGACGCTTAAAAATCCTGTAATGGCATGGGTTCAGGCCCGGTGGACTAGTCGATCACGCAAAGTGGTCGGATACTGGATTATCAAAAAAAAAAATTGTGGAATGAATGTCTGAAACTTCTACAAACAAACAAAACTCACAATTTTGTTTGGTTTCAAGATTGATAGACATGTAGATTTTTTTTTGTCAACCTTTATACACATGTAGATTAAATGGTAGATTATAGATATTTACAATTATAGACAAAACCCCATAATTGTTTTAAAAAAAATTCGAATAAATA
This sequence comes from Brassica napus, assembly GCF_020379485.1. NCBI lineage: Eukaryota > Viridiplantae > Streptophyta > Magnoliopsida > Brassicales > Brassicaceae > Brassica > Brassica napus. Next base: position 48,605,421 of record NC_063450.1, on the reverse strand, counting down.
AAATGAAGCAATAAAATAAATGTAATACATTTCCGTCATTTATGCACTCTGCATATAAAGGTCACATTGCACCTGCTCATCTTCTCCCTATGTAGCATTTTCATTTCATTAACATTCCATTTATTATCTTCAACCTTCCTTCTCTCTCTTTCGCTGCAACATGGACAGTCCGACGAGCATACGAAGTAAACCACCGCCGGAGATTCTCTCCCCGTGTGGTAGCCAACGACGTAGGAGCAGCTGCGCCTCCAACTCACCGGAATTCGAGTTCTGGCGTCTGTCAAACTCTTCATTTCATCAAACCGAAACAGATCTCCTCTCCGCCGACGAGCTTTTTCACGACGGCGTTCTTCTCCCTCTTCACCTCCTCTCCATCAAACCCGAACCTCAACCCGACTCGAGTGCCTCGGAGTGTGCCCCGGATCCATCTCTTTCGACTGATACCTTGATTACAGAGCAAAAACCCGAACCTAAACTCGGTTTAGGATCCGAGTTGACCCGGGACACAACGGGTTCGAAGCGGTGGAGAGATATATTCAAGAAGAGCGAAAATAAACCGGTCGGGAAGAAAGATAAGCGGAAAGAGAATAGAAAGAAGGATAAGAAGACCGGGTCGGGTTCGGGTTCAGGAGCGGAGCTGAATATAAACATTTGGCCGTTTTCAAGAAGCAGATCCGCTGGTAACAACGGGATCCGACCCAGAATATCTTTTGGAGCTCCGACGACCCGGAAAGTCAGCAGCGCGCCGTGTTCCCGGAGCAACTCCACCGGCGAATCTAAGTCTAGGAAATGTCCTAGCAGTCCTGGTCGGAACGGCGTGCATCTTGGTCGGAACAGTCCAGTCTTGCAAGTCCGACGTGGAAGTGGAGCTCCGACCGCGAAAACGATATCCGAGCGGGTGCGTAAAAGGGTAATTCCTGAGGCGCGTAGGGGTAAAACTGGAATAGATGGCAATAAATCAAAAGTCATAAACTTGAACGTGCCTATGTGCATCGGTTATCGGAGCCGGTTAAGCTGCAGTAGCAACGTGGCTGGAGATAGTAACATTGGGAGTGACAATTATATCGCCAATGTTAATAATCCCAATGGTTTATTTGGCTTTCGTAATCTTTTCATTAAGAAAGTTCATTAAGTAAGCTTTTCAGGGTGATGATTTGTCAAACCCTCTTAATAGTCTCAAGGGTCCACTTTTAATTTTTAATTTGCTACTTTTGCTGTTAGTACGACGCCGATGTGTGGATTTGAGCAAATTTTCGTGTTTGCTTATATTTCATGTAAAATAAGGAACATTTTTTTTTTATGGGCAAATCTCCAAAATAGCATCTTTCTAAGTTTATATCACAAAAATAGCACTCAAAAACTAAAATGACCAAAATAGCACCTTTCTAAGTTTATTTTTTGAAAATTTTAATTTTTTTATTTTTCAAAATTTGAAATCTTATCTCCAAAAACTCATTTCTCAACTATAAACTCTAAACCCTAAACCCTAAACCCTAAATCCTAAAATTTAAACCCTAAGCTCTAAACCCTAAACCCTAAACCCTAAATCCTAAACCCCACCCTTTAACTCTAAACCCTAAGTTTGTGACTTTTGATAAAACATTAAATGCTATTTTTGTGACTTTTGACCTTGAGTGCTAATTTGGGAATAAAAACTTGATTTAGTGCTATTTTTGTTTTTTTCTCTTTTTTTATTAATATAAACGTTTAATGTAGCCATTTTCATGGGTTAATTTCATGAAGTATTTATATATACACAATTTTTATATCCGTTACTAAACGACCGGTGTAATGAAGGTACATGGTTTTTGCTAAAAACTCTTAAATATAGTATAGTTTAAGGATGAAAATTATTAAATTATGACGGGACTATTTCTACTTTTATTCTACTATTAAGAAAGAGCGATTCTTTACATCAGTACGATTCCACCACAAAGAAAAGTTCTTTGAAGTCACCATATCATTTTAATACATTTTCTAATTTGCATTTGATTGTAGTTTAACTTTTGGTTATACGTCACTCGTAACTTGAAAAACTAGCATGTGTATAAATAACCATACCATTAGTAAGTAAGGGTAAAACAACACACTGAAGAGGAAATAAAAGTTGACATCAATCATGTCTTTGTGAATTACTTGGTAAAAACCATCGACTACTAGAGAGTTGAACAGACGAGCAATCAAATTTGTGTGACTTCTCCATCTTGCTTGTCTTGAGATTGAAGAGAAAAACATTATTTGCGTTCTTGCAATCACTGAAATTGCAATCACAGAAATAGATGGAATTTCTACTGATTCCAGCATTGTCATTGGCGAGCACAGTGATACCTAGATCCAAAAACATTGCCTCGTCGCCCAAGGAATAAACTCGTTCATCCTCTTTAAAGCCTAATGAATAAACCTTGTAGAGACGGAAGGACCAGCTTCTAGACCTTGGTGTCCACTTTTTTACAACCTTGAGGACATCTCCTGTTGCTGTGACTACAATGCTTGTAGCGACAATGCTCATGCTCAGCCATCGCACATTAACTGGTTGATAAAATACTAGAGGAGGTACAGTATGTTTCTCAGCAACAACAATTTGTTGGGGAATTTCTCCAGAAAAGTCGAAGATTTTGAGACTTTCAGAGTAACTTAACAAGTAAAGCTTGTGATCCTTGTAAACCATGTCAAGACAACTTGAAGCTATGGGAATTTTATTCCACGAGTTATCTCCTGTCTTAGAAATAGAATAGACCACACGGTACTTGTTGGTAAGTGCCCATGAAACTACGTGATCTTTGGTTTCGTCGTCAATCCAAATCACAGGCGATTGTATCTTTGTCATTCCAAACTGTGACTTCACGGGAGGTAGATTGATCCTCTCGTGGGTAAAGAGATTCACAATGTAGAGATTAAGCTGGAGATTTTGCATTAAGAGCCAACTTCCATAGGTTTTCATACACGAGCTATTTGCAAACTCCAAACCAAGATCTAATTGCGTTTTGTAGAGTTTGTCTTCTTCCCGGGGTTGAACAACATGCAAGAATTGGTTTCGTTGTTTTTGGGGAAGAGAAGCACCCAAGGGATGTGATCTTTAGGCACACATTGTCTTGAAAAGGAGAGCCATGACGAGCATACAGATTTAGCTCGCTATCAAAATGGTACCTATATCTTGCTACGAAATTTTCATAGCAAAATCGTACCTATATCTTGCTACGAAATTTTCATAGCAAAATCGTACCTATATCTTTGCCACGAAATTTTCATAGCAAAATCGTACCTATATCTTGCTACGAAATTTTCGTAGCAAATTCTAGCTTTTCGTGTGTAAATCGTAGCAAAAAAGCTACGAAATTGCTACGAAAAAAACGTAGCAAGATATAGGTACGATTTTGCTATGAAAATTTCGTGGCAAAATTGATACGAAACAAACCGTAGCAAAAATCGTGGCTAACTACAAAAAAAATATCTTTTAGCTACGATTTTTGCCAGGAAAAAAAATTCATAGCTATTTAAAACCCTATACCCTAAACATGTTTTTAACCCCATAAACTCTAAAAGTAAATCTTAAATTCTAATCTTCATACTATATCTCAAAATCTTAAACCTAAACTCATATTTAATTATTTTAAAAATGTAATATCAATTTTTAAGTCAAAACTCAAACACTATATTCCAAACTCTAAACTCTATATATTACTCTATATTCCAAATCATGAATCTAAACACTAAATATACTTTTTCAAAGTTAAACAACAAATCTAAAACTAAAACTCAAAAGTTAATCTTTTTTTTTAAATTTAATTCCAAAATTTAAATCTAAACTTCAAACACTATACTCCAAACTCTAAACTCTATATATTACTCTATATTCCAAATCATGAATCTAAACACTAAATATACTTTTTTCAAAGTTAAACAACAAATCTAAAACTAAAAATCAAAAGTTAATCTTTTTTTTAAAATTTAATTCCAAAATTTAAATCTAAACTTCAAACACTTTACTCCAAACTCTAAACTCTATATATTACTCTATATTCCAAATCATGAATCTAAACACTAAATATACTTTTTTCAAAGTTAAACAACAAATCTAAAACTAAAACTCAAAAGTTAATCTTTTTTTTTAAATTTAATTCCAAAATTTAAATCTAAACTTTAAACACTATATATACTCCAAAATCTAAACTCTATATATTACTCTATATTCCAAATCATGAATCTAAACACTAAATATACTTTTTTCAAAGTTAAACAACAAATCTAAAACTAAAACTCAAAAGTTAATTTTTTTTTTTAAATTTAATTCCAAAATTTAAATCTAAACTTCAAACACTATACTCCAAACTCTAAACTCTATATATTACTCTATATTCCAAATCATGAATCTAAACACTAAATATACTGTTTTCAAAGTTAAACAACAAATCTAAAACTAAAACTCAAAAGTTAATCTTTTTTTTTTTTTAAATTTAGTTCCAAAATTTAAATCTAAACTTCAAACACTATACTCCAAACCGTACACTCTAACCCTAAACCTTATACCCCAAATCATAAAACCCAAACACTAATTTTAACATTTCAAATTTAAACATCAAAACTTAAACATAAACTACTAATCTAAAATTTTCAAATTCTAAATTACAAATCATTGAATCATACTTGTATAGTTAAAATAGTTTAATCTTACCATTTACATTTAATAACTTTAACATTTATTATGAACCATAATTTTAAATTTTAATTCCAAGCTCTATCTATCTAAACTGTAAACTCTATTCACTAAACTATAAACACTAATCATGAAAATAACTATTAACCATTATATTTTTATTTTTAACTAAATGTAAAATATAAAACCAAAAATTTTATATTCCAAGTCTTGTTAAATATGGCGATGGCTAAAGGTTTTTGGATTAACATATTAATATACTGCGTTATTCAAAACCACACAATTTAATAATATAAATTTTTTTAACTTATCTTATCCTCTAACTTTCTTCTCATTGGTCCAAATGTTATGGCAAGGATCATCATCTCAACCATTGATAAATTTAAATCAATGGCCACAATTCACTATTGCTTTCATTTTCTTTTCTTCTCTTTTCGTTTCAGATCTGAAACATATTCATTATCCCAAGTCCCAACCATCTCTCTTTGTGCACATCTTCTGTTCTTCTTTTCTCTACGCCATTACAATGTCTTCATCTCTTTCTTCTATTCGTCTCCTCCTCTGCCTCTCTCATCCGTGAAGTCACCAAGAACCGTGAGGCCTCATCTCCTCCTCTATCTCTATCCTCCGTGAAGTCACCGTGACGCCTCTTTCCTCCATGACATCTCTTCTTCATGACGCCTCTTTTCTTCCTCTGTCGCTCTCCGTGAAGTCTCCGCCCCGTAAGCTTCCTCTCATTTGTAACGTCTTTCTTCATATGGTCAAAGTTGGATTTTGAATCTGATTTTGTTAGTGGGCCATTAATAGAATGTTTCGTGCAGGAGAATCTGGGAAAGCTTAGAGAAGACAGAAAAAGTGGCGTCGGAGAAGGCTGAGGAGCCACGCTGGTGAAGACCGAGGAGAAATGACGGAGACGACAGGAGCTACGCCGGATATGGTCGAGGAGCTGGCCGGAGAGAAGAGAAACGAAGAGGATTGGCCGGACATTAGGTTTAATTTGGTTTTAGCCTTTTTGGTTTAGTTTCTTAAACCTCTTTAATTTGTTAATGTAAATCGATTTAATTTGTATATCAATTCTCGTTTAATATTTTTACATTTACAAAAATTATTATTATTTTTTCTTCGAATTTGATTTTTTTTTTTAATATATTTTTTTAGAAAGCCACGGTTTTAGCTACAGTTTATTTCGTAGCAAATACAGACACGTAATATTTCGTGGCAAAACATGGCTTATTTACTACGAATTCATCGTCTCAAAAGCGTAGCTTTTTGCTTCGACTTTTGCTACGATTTTTTTCTGCTACGATTGTATAGCTACTATTTTATTTTCGTAGCATTTTCGTAGCAAGAACTCATATAGCTACGAAATGTGTCCCATAGCTACGAAAATGCACCGTGGCTATGACCGTCTTTTTTTACTAGTGCATGTGTCCATAGTCTAGACGTGATCGTCTACTGTTAACTCTTTACTTTGGTCGGACAAAATAAGTACTTATGGACAATGTACTAGACATGGTTATCATGATTCTATGTCTCGATCTGGCCGATCCATGTCTGGGTCATAGACCTCGTCTATACATGTCCACTACTTGTCTCATGAGTGTTCAAAATCAATGATCATTGATGTGAGTTTATAATCTCTTATTATGGCTCTGCGGCTGAAACCACTCTCATGTGGACATCGATATTTCTTGCTTTAGGCAGTACCATATCTATCTCGGACATTGTAGTCCTTTATCCATCTCTTGATGGTATCTCATGACCTCTGTTGCTGTGGATTATATCACACACTGAAATATATATTATTAGGTCATAGATCTCGGCTCTCACAAGCTTATGGACTACAATACATTTGTATCCGGTTGATCTTTTGTCTCTACTAGCCCATGATCAAGAAGAAGGGCTATACGCCTTTTAGTCTTAAAAGCCGGACGCGTCTAGTAGAAGAGCCAGACATTCTTTGCTGAAGAGCCGGACGCCCTTAGACGGACAGAGTCGGACATCTTTTAGTTTGAAGGGCCGGGGCCGAACGCTTTTGGTCGGACACCCACATAGATTTATTCTATGCCTACTAACCTCTTTAAGGTTTACTATAATCACAAGGAATTTCAAATATATGGACTGTATTGGATTGTCTTTTATACAAGATCAACGATCATGCGTGATCAATTTCTTTTACATACTATATGCAGCTGCTTTATGTTTCAGTCCATGAATCAGCTTAGGAACGAAGCTGTTTTTTCATCTTATCCAGTGATCCATATGCTGCTTACTACATCATTGTATCTAATTTCTTTCTTATGACTAGACCATTGTCAATTTCGAAAATCTGTAGCAGCATCCACCACATATGAGTTTATCTCCTTATAATCTGTTCCTTTGATCTCTGTGAGTACCTTGTGTAACAAGCTATAATCTAATGCTGTTAAGTAGGAAGACATGAACACTCTTAGACCTCGTGATCATGTGCCTTCTCTCACGGTTTCTTTATCTCACAAGATCCATCTATTTCACTGGTTTATCAGATGGCGTTTCTGTATATGTATATGGCCAATACGCCCATTTCTCTTTTAGATACTTTGAACCTCTACGTTTTATCTTTTCTAATCTCTATGATCTTTTATGATTGTATGAGTACTCTTTCGTGGGTTCATGATCCTCGTTCATCTCTTTATGTTCAAGTGCTATTCTCTTATGCATCTTTATACAAATATGTGTGTCGACACCTTTATATGGTTCCATTATGTTCCAGACATGATCTGATCACTTTGAGATTTCATTATCCAGGACCTTTGTTACCTAATAGCTTGGCGTCCCAAGCCACATGGTTTGGTACCTTAGATGTGTAGCTGCGCAGCCTTTTCTCAATGTCTGGTATGGTTTCTCTTATAATCTCGGATCTGTATTCTATGCACCATTTTTCTATCCGAGATTTCTTTATCTTATGGAACACTTGGTCTATCTTGTATAGACTCTATAGCAACTTGATTATGTCTCTTCTAGGACATTCATTTGGTGCTAAGCTGGTTAGTCATTTCTCGGGTCAGTGTCTGGCATTTTGATTAGCTTCTCAATTAGCTAGCTTTATATAATCTTTCTTTGGACGCCTTAAATTATAATCTCTAGTCCGATGATCTTTGCCAAGACAATGATGGTTAAAACCATTATTATCATTCTTTTACTTTTTAATCTTTCTTTGTCCAGCTTATAATCTTTCTCCTTTAATATTGAATATCCGGATTCATTTGTTTCATGCAATCCGTACCTGGCCACTATTTTAATCACCCATGTTTTGGCTCACGGTCCTTTAAATTCGTGGAGAAGATCTTATTCTTATATATTCCCAATCCTCTTCTGAGGTTCCATCTTAGACGGCACATATATGTATGTGGTGGTTTATTCAAAATCTCTTAAGATGGTGTATGTCTGGTTTTATGACCCGTATATAATCTGAGATGGTAATATCTATGCTCACTTATATGGCCTGATGTATATGATCATATTATCATTCTATACATGTAAATTCATAATGTCCCCAAGCTTATAGACTTGATAGTCTTATCCTTATAGGCAATGGCTTACATGGCCGATAACTTATAGGTAATAGCTTACTTGGCCGAACCTTTATAGGTAATGGAACGTGTGCGGCCAAGCCTGCACTATGCGGCCAAGTCACGACCAAGTCACGGCCGAGCCGTTTATTCTCATGGTCTCTTCAGCCGGGTAATGGCCTCTTTGGTTTGGCCGTTTGTATCATGGCCTCTACGGCCGAGGAATGGTCCTTTATGGCCGAGTAATGACCGAGCCATATAACATGGTCTTAGACCATAGTGGTACACGAGCTTGTAGTATTGATCATGGGTTTATCCTCTCTCTCTCCCTCATGACCATACTACAAGGTCGTGGTGCTTGGGACAATTAAGCCTAATGACTTTCCCTTTGTGTACATGTTTCACAACGTGAGATCTTTTACGGGATAACTCTGTGCCTTTTCAATCTTTGCATCAGATTTAGACTTTAGGATGGCTAATCCTATCATGCCATATAGTGTAAAATTTCGTGGGATATATCAGTATAGTCACCACTTCTCTTGCCTCTTATCATACTGATCTTATAGCATAGTTTTAAATCAGTAGAGATCATAGGTATAGTCTCGACCACTTATAAGGTCTTAGGCGTTTTTTTTTTTTTTTAAACCGAAGGAACTTGTTTCCTTCTTGCCCATTGTTTCTATTTGGAAACCATTTATAATTCAATGGGTATCATTGGGTGTGTATAATGCCTTGTAGGCAATGCCTTAGCCATAGTTTCTTTACTAGGCTTACTATACCCATTCATGATTTCTTACTTGGTTTTATGCCCTTTAGGCAACTTTTTAAAATCATTTATATGTTCAAGTAAGGCCAGACAAGACAATGAATTCAAAACCAATTCCATTGTATATATAAAATCGTGAATGTCAATTAGGTTAAAGCAAATCACAAATCAAGGACTTTAAAATAAAATGTCGAGATCCCTCTTAGTCAATAGACATGCCGGCCACTCCTTGAGTTATATTGGACACGGCTCCCTTGGATTCATCCTGATTCATATCAGTCTTATTTGTATCAGGATATCTCATCTCACTGCTCCTTTTTAGTACCTTGTTATTCTCAATCACCGTTAGGCAAGACATCAGGTCATTGTAAGTGGTAGAACCTCTTTCTATGTAGATATGTTTTGACAACAAATATTCTGGATGGAATGTGGGGTATGTCTTGAATAGACAATCATTATCTGTTACCTCTTCTCCACATAATCTCAGTTGGTACACGACCCTGGACAAGGCAAAGTGAAACTCGGCCACTGTCTCAAAGTCTTGGAATCTGAGACTCATCCATTCATGTTTGACCTTTGGTAATAATACCATAGTGTATCTGGACTTTAATTTTGTCCAAAGGTCACGAGGATTCTCAATATGTAGATACTGATTTCTCAGTTCCTCAGTGAGATGATGGCACATTATTGTAATGGCTCTTAACTTTTCACTTCTAGGTTCATAATCACCCTGAATGATACTCCTTCCGAGTCCTTTTGATTTCAGGGTAACTGAAGTGTTCATTGCCCATTCTAGATAATTATCTTCAGAGAGATTTAGAATGGCATAATCCATGAGATCAAATCTCGGCATCTGAAATCATACTATCAATCAATTCATTGATTTAGAATGCAACCAATTCAAAATAATCAGTGCATATGATTTCATAAGTCTATCTATGATGCTTAGGCCATACGGCTTTGCATTGTGATGCTTAGGCCATACGGCTTTGCATTGTGATGCTTATACCTCACGGCCAATATAAGATACAACGATCTTAAGGATCGGATCATGATGCAATCCGGTTTATATAACCATCCAGATACTAGGCCACACGGTCACTTTGATATGCACTAAACCACACAGCTTTTAATCAATCAAGGGCACAAGGCCGCAAGTATGAACAATGTATTAGGCCACACGACCATATACAAAATGGGATCTAGATGCATTCAATCCTATTTCTTAGTTGCATATCTATTTAGTTTTAGAATTAAATAATCTAGCAACCTAACTCTCATTCAATATGTAAATTCTTTAAATCAATCTTTCAAGCTTTAAGTAATGAGAGATTTAAGGTTTCAAGGCTTTTAGGAATTTTAAAATTCGAGATTAGGGTTTTAGTTTAAAAAAGATTCAGATTCAAGTTTTAAAACAATCCTAATCATAGCTCTAGGCGATCAATCAAACACTCAAGTTTCAAATCAAAATTAAAACCGATTTTCCAAAATTAGGTTTTTAGGGGATTTCGAAAACTTTGATCTTTGATCAAGGGGATTTGATTTGAGATTCAAAAACCTTTAAGGTTCTGATTTTAATTGATCAATAGATCAATCTCGTTTTTAGGTTTTAGATCGAACTTATAGAGCTTCGATTTACTCATAGGGTATTGATCTATTTAACCTATGGCTTTTAGTTTTAGAGATTATCTTTTAGGGTTTCAATCTTTACAAAACAACCAAATTCGATTCTTGTTTTCAGATTTCGAATTACCTTTATTTTGTAGGGTTGAACCGGACCACCAAAGTCAGATGAACCTCTAGTTACACATGGACGCGAGCTTGCTCCTTATCGGGTCGCAAGCTGGGACGGGACGCGAGCTGTCTGGAACGGTCTTGCGTCTGGTCACGGATGTGTGCTGAGGTATTCGGACGCGATCGGGACGCGTCTTCTTCTTATCTAGTTCGCGAGCTGCTGCCTCTGCAAGCGGCTGATCTGAATTGCGAGCTGGCTGTGATGCGAACGTGGGCTGGCTCTGTTGTGAACAGGAAGCAATATGAGTAGAACCGTGATCTGGTCAAGCTTGAGATGGTCGGTTCATGGTCAGTAGATGGATCGTGAACAGCTTTGTGTTTGAGATCTTTGCACCAACTCCTCTCAGCTCATGAAATAAAAACAAGGAGTATTAGATCACATGAACACCATAATCTGAACAAGATATCATCAAACAAGTAAGGTATGATAAACTTATCTTTCACAAGATTTGAATTTGGCTAGAAAATCATGTTGGTTCGGATTAGGGTTCCAAAAGACCAAGACGGCGCCGCGTATTGTTTCTACGAGTGTGGGCGAGTCTGAGATTGGATCGACGAACGGTTTGCGCTGATGGATTCATCTCGTCAAGAGCTTCAATTTGATATGTGGCTCGTCGTCTGGTTCCTTAGGGTTTGAGAGATATATCAATTTTAAGTTGCGCCTGATTTAGGGTTTATGTGTGACGGATTTTAGGTTAGGTTTTGTCTCAGGGTTTTGGAGTCTATCGTGCTGATAACGTGTTGTAATTAGAGAGTTTGAAGACTGAATAGTTCTGTGTTATTATTAATGATCAAGGGGGTTCCTTTATATAAGGATTACAAGAGGAAGATAAATGGAAAGTATCCAAAACCTAAACTCACTAGGATTAGAAAAAATACTAATACATAATAATGGAAAGATTACATCTATTAGGAAAAGGAAAAGGTTTTCTTTTCTCCAAGCCGCCTCTCTCTCTCCTGAAGTCGGCTCTCTCTCTCCTCTTTCTAGGGCTTCGGTCATCTCTCCATCTTCTAGGTATTGGGCCGGTCTTGGACCGGGCCTGGTTAATGGCAATCCACTCCATGATTTATAACATTAGGGTTTCTTTTCTATTCTGTTACAATTGGGCCCATTCGACCCCATCTTTAAAACTTATCAATTGTCATATTTAATTTAGATAATACTTCTAATTTAATATTTAATCTATTATAGACTATAATTATAAAACTTATTAAATAGCATATAATTTTTATTATAGTCCAACTATGACCTTTCGATAGTAGATAAAAAATAGTAATTCTATTTTAATAGAATAGATATGAAGTTTTTTGTTCTCCAAAAAGAAATTTCAGAATTTCAAATTTGAAGTTTTGATTAGTGAAACTTCAAATATAGAGTGTCACTATTCAAAACTTCAAATTTGAAATTTGAAATTTTATTTTCATTTTGGTCCTTATAATTATATATTACATTTATGATTCTTAAATATTTTGTCGTTTTATTTTTTTAATCCTTCAAATTTTTATAACTCATAAATATTTCAAATTTTCCTTTATAATTATAATTTTACGCATAAAATTAAATAAAAGCTTTTAAATAAGATTTTTTTAAACTAGATTTAGATAACAACAATATTACAAAAGAAACTTAATAAATGTACGAATCAATTATATTTGGGAGTATTAGGAAAATAGTTCTATAGAATGATGTGGTATTCTACTTGTAATTTAATATTTAATTATGTATTTCTATGTACAATTTTATATTTTAGTATAGCACTAATAGAATAGATATTGCTATAATAAATTTATACATCTGTTATTTATTTATAAAGTTTATGAACTTATAAGTTAATCATAAATATAAGGATCATAGTATAAAATATAAATACTTTTGAAGTTAAGTTTGGTGTTTTGCTTTTGGAGAACACTACCTTTAAACTTCATATTTGATCTTTTGTAAACTTTAAAATCGAGTGTCTTTTTGGAGATGCTCTTAGTACGAGTACGATATGTGAATTTGAGCAGATTTTCGTGTTTGCTAATTTATCATCTGATGTCTTCTTGCGTTTTCTATCCCTAATATCAAAATCATCTTCCTCTTCATCGGAGCTGTCAGGAATAGTATTTCGACCAATGTACTCTTCATCCACAAAGTCAGCCACTGATTGCTCTATTTCATGCTCATAACATTCCTCAAACTCTTCTTCGTCTTCAGCAGAAGCAATTCCCTCGTTCCCATGTGCTTCAACATCACCATGACTGATTTCTTCGTTCCCATCTGCTTCACCATAATTGATTATCTCCTTTCTATCTTCTTCCTCTTCCATATTCTTTTTCACAGGTTTTTTTCTGATTTCGAACTTTTCATACTTCTCGTGTTCCTCAGACTCCTTCTCCGGGGTATTAAAAGGATTCATAATCATATGATTTCATCGGCGTCCTCCATTGTTCCCTTGTTTCCAAATCTCTTCTCCCGTAGTTTCAAAAAAAAAAATTATTCTTCTCCCTCACGTAAACCCTAATTTCTAATATGAATTTTCAATGAAAAATAATTTACTGGTCAAAAGGATTGGTTTTCTTTGCTTTAACATAAAAACGGGTTAGGGTTGTTAACTTTACGTCGGGTGGGTTATTGGGCAATCAATTATAATAATCGCGATTTTTATAGTTAAACGCAATTATTGTGAATTGATCACGTTTGGAGGGGGGGGAAGTCATGGAATATATTAGTTTGGGGGGGTTGACCGATGAGTCTATAAGTACGGGTGGGATTAGAGTTGGTTTAAGTAGTAAGGGGATAGTGATGTCAACCCTTATTTTTTCCATTATAATGGGTTAGTTTCATGAAGTATTTATATATACACAATTTTTCTATCCTTTACTAAACTACCAATTTAATGAAGGTACATGGTCTTTGCTAAAAACTCTTTAAATTACTATAGTTAAGGATGAAAAAATATTAAATTGTGATGGGACTATTTCTACTTTTATTCTACTATTAAGAAGAGCTATTCTTTACATCAGTAGGACCCCCCACCACAAAAAAACTTCTATTAAGAAGAGCTATTCTACTATTAAGAAGAACTATCATTTTTAACACATTTTCTAATTTGATTTGCAGTTTAACCTTTGGTTATACGTCACTCGTAACTTGAAAAAGTAGCATGTGTATAAATAACCATACGATTAGTAAGTAAGAGTAAAACAACAACTGAAGAGGAAATAAAAGTTGACATCAAACATGTCTTTGTGAATTACTTGGTAAAAACCATCGACTACTAGAGAGTTGAACAGACGAGCAATCAAATTTGTGTAGTTTCTCCATCTTCCATGTCTTGAGATTGAAGAGAAAGACATTATTTGCGTTCTTGCAATCACTGAAATAGATAGAATTTCTACTGATTCCATCATTGTCATTGGCGAGCACAGTGATACCTAGATCCAAAAGCATTGCCTCGTCGCCCAAGGAATGAACTTGTTCATGTTTTGTAAAGCTATAATGAATAAACCTTGTAGAGACAGAAGGACCAGCTTCTACACCTTGGTTCCCACATTTTTACAACCTCGAGGACATCTCCTGTTACTGTGACTATAATGTTTGTAGCAACAGTTCTCCACCAATTGTTGTTGTGTTATAGTCTAGTGGTTTAAAAAAAAAAAAAAAAAAAAAAAAAAAACCAGGACCTCGTAGTCCAGTGGTACTATCTCCTTGGGGAGGGGAGGTCGGCTGTTCGACTCGCGGGGAGGGAGAGGCGTATCCAGAACCCGTAAAAAGGTAGAGACAAAGACTGGCGCCGGGCCTAGGTGAAAGGCCAACACCTGGTTAAACAAAAAAAAAAAAGTTCTCCACCAATTAACTTCCAGTGGTCGAAGACGTACGAGAGGAGGTACAATATGTTTTTCCTCAATAACAATTTGTTGGTGAACTTCTCCAGATCATTATTGGAGTAACTTGAAAAGTAAAGCTTGTGATCCTTGTAAACCATGTCAAGACAACCTGAAGTTTTGGGAATTTTATTCCACGAGTTATCTCCTGTCTTAGAATAGACCACACACTTTTTGCTACGTGCCCATGAAACTACATGATCTTTGGTTTTCTCGTCAATCCAAAACACAGGCGATTGTATCTTTGTCATTCCAAACTGTGACTTCACGGGAGGTAGATTGATCCTCTCGTGGGTAAAGAGATTCACAATGTAGAGATTAAGCTGGAGATTTTGCATCAAGAGCCACCTTCCATAGGTTTTCATACAAGTACTATTTGCAAACTCCAAACCAAGATCTTGCGTTTTGTAAAGTTTGTCTTTTTCCTCGGGATTGAACAACATGCAAGAACTGTTTTCGTTGTTTTGGGGGGGGGGGGGGGAGCGAAGCACCCAAGGGATGTTCTAAAATTTATAATCTAAAATTATAAATTTCAGATTATGTTCTAAAAACGTAGAAATGACATTCTACGAAGTAGAAAACGAAATCTACTTTTTTCATTGAATCTACAATGTTTAGAATACGTGATCTACGTAAATAGGAGTATTCTACAAATATGTAGAATACACATTCCGCGCTTAACCTACCATTCTAAAATTCTTAGAAATCAAAATCTACACATTAATCTAATTCTAAAACATGTAGAAACCGACTTCTACAGATTTACTAAAAATCTAAAACATGTAGAAATCAATTCTAAACATTACTATAATTCTAAAAAACTGTAAAAACTGATTTCTACATATTAGTTGTATTCTACGGATAAGAAACCAGTTCCTAAAAATATGGAAACAAAATATTTGAGAATATTCACTTTTATATTTTTTTAAAAAATCGATTTTAAAAAAAAAAACGAAAAAGGAACAAAAAAAAAAGCGACAAATCGATTTGAAAATATTCACTTTCATTCCTATTTTTAGAAATTCAAATTCAAAGGGGTGCTACTGGTTGTTGTCGATGGAACATTCTTGAAGAGGCGTGTCCTCTTTTTAGAAATTCAAATTCCTATGTTTAGAAATTCAAATATTTGAGAATATTTGAGAATATTCACTTTCATCCCAGAGAAATCGAGTTTAAAGAGTTGAAATCAAGCTTGGTCGGTTCAAATCAAGTGGGAATCAATCCGGATATAATCATACAAAACCAAAAAAATCGATTTGGGATTCTTTCCTCGGCACGGGATCGATCGATCTATTCTTACAGATCGGTCGATCTGTGTAAATCGACATTCGCCGATCGAGTGAAATGGACCAGGTCGATCAGTATATATTTCGCGTTTTCTTTGTTCTGAATAATGATCGGGATCGATCGATCCACTATAACTTGTAAAGTGGGATCGATCGATCCCCCTTGTCGAACTCAATATATATCTTTTAAAAAAAATTACAATTTTAAGGGTATTACTGCCATTTTGAAAAAAATTAGTCTAATATGACATAAAGTAGTATAAATTAGTCTAAATGGACATAGTTACCATTTTTTTGTTCTAAAAAACAGATTTCCCAAAAAAAACTTCTATTAAGAAGAGCTATTCTACTATTAAGAAGAGTTATCATTTTTAACACATTTTCTAATTTGATTTGTAGTTTAACCTTTGGTTATACGTCACTCGTAACTTGAAAAAGTAGCATGCATGTGTATAAATAACCATACGATTAGTAAGTAAGAGTAAAACAACACACTGAAGAGGAAATAAAAGTTGACATCAATCATGTCTTTGTGAATTACTTGGTAAAAACCATCGACTACTAGAGAGTTGAACAGACGAGCAATCAAATTTGTGTGACTTCTCCATCTTGCTTGTCTTGAGATTGAAGAGAGAGACATTATTTGCGTTATTGCAATCACTGAAATAGATGGAGTTTCTACTGATTCCAGCATTGTCATTGGCAAGCACAGTGATACCTAGATCCAAAAGCATTGCCTCGTCGCCCAAGGAATGAACTCGTTCATGTTTTGTAAAGCCTAATGAATAAACCTTGTAGAGACAGAAGGACCAGCTTCTACACCTTGGTTCCCACATTTTTACAACCTCGAGGACATCTCCTGTTACTCTGACTATAATGTTTGTAGCAACAATGCTCGACCGATGAGCTCTCAAACAATCAATTGGTTTAAAAAGTACGAGAGGAGGTACAATATGTTTTTCCTCAACAACAATTCGTTGAGGAACTTCTCCAGAAAAATCGAAGATTTTGACATTATTGGAATAGCTTGACAAGTAAAGCTTGTGATCTTTGTAAACCATGTCAAGACAACCTGAAGTTTTGGGAATTTTATTCCACGAGTTATCTCCTGTCTTAGAATATAGACCACACACTTTTTGCTACGTGCCCATGAAACTACATGATCTTTGGTTTTCTCGTCAATCCAAAACACAGGCGATTGTATCTTTGTCATTCCAAACTGTGACTTCACGGGAGGTAGATTGATCCTCTCGTGGGTAAAGAGATTCACAATGTAGAGAGTAAGCTGGAGATTTTGCATTAAGAGCCAACTTCCATAGGTTTTCATACACGTACTATTTGCGAACTCCAAACCAAGATCTTGCGTTTTGTAAAGTTTGTCTTTTTCTTGGGGATTGAACAGCATGCAAGAACTGTTTTCATCGTTTTGGGGGAAGCGTAGCACCCAAGTGGGGATGTTAATATGGGCTCAACCTAACAGGGTTAGCCCTAACCCTGTAAACCCATTTGTAACCCTAACCCTCATTTTTTAAACAGAGTTTAAATAGGATTGGCCCTAATAGGACCAGGGTTTAAATTCTAACCCTTTTATTTTGATTCACACAACTATTATACAATATTTAATAATGTTTTTCATCAAAAAAAATTTAAAGTAGAGTTTTCTCGCCAAAAACTGAACAACGAAATTTTCCGTCGAAACCGCAAAATTGAGTTTTCAACTAAAACAACAAAATCGAGTTTTCTTTCCAAAAACGCAAAATCGAGTTTTTCGTCAAAAATTCGAAATCGAGTTTTCCCGCCAAAAAATCAAAATCGAGTTTTTCGCCAAAACCTCAAATCGAATTTTCCCGTGAAAACGTAAAATTAAATTAAGTTTTTCTGGAAAACCCGTAAAACTCAATTTCACGGTTTTGGCGGGAAAACTCGATTTGCCGGTTTTGTAGGGAAAACTCGATATTGCGGTTTTAGTTTTGACGGGAAAACTCGATTTTGCGGTTTCAGCGGAAAAATTCGATTTTACAGTTTTGGCGGGAAAACCTGATTTGTCGGTTTCGGCGGAAAACTCGTTTTTGCTGTTTCGGCGGAAAAACTCGATTTGCCGGTTTCGGCGGAAAAACTCGTTTTTGTGGTTTTGGCGGGAAAACTCGATTTTGCGGTTTTGGCGGAAAAACTAGATTTTACGGTTTCTGCGGGAAAACTCGATTTGCCGGTTTCGGCAGAAAACTTGATTTTGCTGTTTTGGCGGGAAAACGCGATTTTACAGTTTTGGCGGGAAAACTTGATTTGCCGGTTTTGACAGGAAAACTCGATTTTGCAGTTTTTGCGGTTTTTGCGGGAAAACTCGATTTTACGGTTTTGGCGGGAAAACTTGATTTTGTGGTTTTGGTGGAAAAACTCATATTAGGTTTTGGCGGAAAAAAACACAATTTTTTTTTTGACGGAAAAATTTTATTCTTAGTTGTGGAGCAAAAACTCGATTTTGCGATTTTGGGAGGAAAACTTTTGATTTTGATGCTCAACAAATTGGAGGAAAGAATCATATGATATCTTAATTTTTCTAGTTTTATCTTTAAAATTTAAGAACAAAAATAAATGAAATATTTTTTTCAATTAAATGAGTTAACCCTGGTACCAGCCCTAACCCTTGATTATAATAGGGTTAAAATAGGGTTGGGTTAAAATAGGGCTGGGCTTATAATAAACAAAAGAGGTCTGAGCCCTAACCGTGCAGTTAACATCCCTACACCCAAGGGATGTGATTTTTAGGCACACATTGTCTCGAAGAGGAGCGCCATGACGAGCATACGGATTTAGCTAGTTGGAAATCAGCAAAGCTGAGGCTTTCGAAAACCAAATTCAAGAGATCAAACGTAAGATCGGACCAGGATTTGGACGTATCTCCTATGAGATATTTATGAGAATTAGGGTTTAGCTTCTTCTTCATGGCAGTATTTCCTCTGAGACGTTTATGAGAATTAGGGTTTAACTTCTTCTTCATGGCAATATATCCTCTGAAACGTTTAATAATAAGGTTTAGCTTCTTCTTCATGGCTAATACTGTGAATCTACTACAATTAGGTTTTTTTTTTTCAAGTTACAAAAAAAGGTTTCTTTTATATTCTGTTACAAGTGGGCTCATTCAGCCCTGTCTTTAAAACTTATCATTTGTCTTGTATGGTTTTGGGCCGCAATTTTTGATGCATCGATGATCAAGGACACGAGGAGAAACGTCTCTCTCTGATACTATTGTGGAATAGGAAGATCGGAAAAGTATATGTCCCTTTCTCTTCCAGAAGTAAAATCTTGTGGATGAAATGATCAGATACTTACTTAGATGTTGTATTGGGTCCAAAATCATATCCGAACCCACGACTCGGCCCGGCTCAAAACAAAAGATAACATTTTTGAAAGAAGAAAGGACCAAATTAAACGAAGCCCAACTAGAAAGGTGATCATCACCCCACCTACTTGTCGCTTGTCAGAGTAGACCTGACACACGCAACCCGGAGTCAAACGGAGAAGGACTCCAAGCCTACGTCGCCGAACGTAGCTGTTAACAACCCTCCCAATCACTGTACTGATGCATGAATGCATTGATAACTACAAAGGCGAAAGAAAGGAGCTAAGGGTGAGGGGTCTATAAAAGGAACGAAAGAGAGAAGAAGAAGAAGAAGAACACACGACTTAGAGATAGAGAGTGAGCTACTGCCTACCTGCTTATCAACTCTTATATTTCCTTGTCGGTAAACAGCTTAAACATTTCAATAAACTAAACCTTTGGCTTCTAAATCTCTCTATTATTGTTTGATTAAATCGTTAAGTTAGATTATTGGTTTTAGGCAACACTAGATGTGTTTTTAATGTTGTCACTTTCTCGTCTTTTAGGCAACTAAGACAAGGTAAGGAACTTTTAATGCGGTGATGATTTCTGATGAAATGCTGAGAAGAAACATGTCCGGCAAACCGTAATAGCTGTAAATAGTACTGTCAAAAATCGAACCTGAAAACTCTAATTGAATAGCCTAAAATATAAATCTAAACTTGATTCATCGTATTTTGGGGTTTACCATAACCTAATCTGATACTTGAAAATATTAAAAACAAAAAATAACAACAAACTCAATTCTGAATAAGTTTAATGTATATTTTGGTATTCTACAGTTAGATAAAAAGATATTGAATCTATTTGAATAGAATATATAGATGTAATCATGACTCATGCTCAATATGCAATCCAATGACATAGTGTAGTTATTTTTCTCAATTATTAAGGGTTAGTTTCACGATGAAGTATTTCCGATATAATAATTCTGTCTGTTAGTAAACAAAAGCTCTGTAATAGTATAATGATGAAAAACTTATTAGTTCGTGATGGTACTATTTCTAATTTGATTCTACTTTTAAAAGGAGTTTTAATTTTCTTTGCACCAGTAAATTCTACAACAAAGAAAAACTTCGTTTGATTAAGCCACCATATTATTTTGAAACACATTTGCTAACTAGATTTGTAGTTTAACCTTGGTTATACATCAACCTTCGCCATAAAAAAACTAGCACGTAACCATATCATTAAATTAATAAGAGTAAACAACATATTAAAGGGGGAGAACATAGTTGACATCAATCATGTGTTGGTGAATTACTTGGTAAGAACCATCGCTTACTAGAGAGTTGAACAGACGAGCAATCGAATTTGTGTAGTTTCTCCATCTTCCCTGTCTCTAGATCGAAGAGAAAGATAGAATTTGTCTTCTTGGAACGACTGAAATAGATGGTATTTCTACGGATTCCATCATTGTCATTGGCGAGTACAGTGATACCTAGATCCAAAATCATTGCCTCGTCACCCAAGGAACGAATTTCTTCATCATTTTTAAAGAACCCTAATGAATAAACCTTGTAGAGGCGGAAGGACCAGATTCCAGGCCTTGGTCTCCTGTTACTGTGACTATAATTTTGGTCGTAACAGTTATCGACCAACCATAACTCACTTGATTAGTCTGTAAAGGAAGTAGGAAACTATGTCTTTCGTCAGTAACAACACAGGTTTGATGTGGAATAATCTGTTGTGGAATCTCTCCAGAAAAATCGAAGATTTTGACTTTTTTGGAGTAGATTGACAAGTAAAGATTGTGATCCTTGTAAACCATGTCAAGGCAACCTGAAGATTGGGGAATTTGATTCCACGAGTTGTCTCCTGTCTTAGAATAGACCACACAAAAGTTACTAAGTACCCATGAAACTACATGATCTTTTGTTTTCTCGTCAATCCAGAACACAGGAGATCGTACGTACATATCTTTGTACTCATATGTCCATTGTTACTTTTAATGCGAAACTCATTGTCTAAGATACGCTCCACCTCTGTCATCCCAAGCAGTGATTCCACAAGAGGTAGAGTAATCATCTCGTGGGTAAAGAGATTCACAATGTAGAGATTTAGCTGGAGATTTTGCATCAAGAGCCAACTTCCAAAGGTTTTAATACACGAGCTATTTGCAAACTCCAAACCAAGATCTAATTGCGTTTTGTAGAGTTTGTCTTTTTCCTCGGGGTTGAACAACATGAAAGAATTGGTTTGGTTGTTTTGGGGGGAGAGAAGTACCCATGGGACGTTATTTTTAGGCACACATTGTCTTGAAGAGGAGAGCCATGACGAGCATACGGATTTAGCTCGTTGGAAATCAGCAATGCTTAGGCGTTCGAAAATCAAATTCAAGAGATCAAACGGAAGATCGTACCAGGATTTGGCTGTATTAGGGTTTAGCACTTTAGCTTATTCTTCATGGCAAGTTGTGAGAAACACCGTAAATCTCTGTTCAAAGATTAGGGTTTCTTTTGAAGTTATAAATAAAGAAAGAATTAGGGTTTCGTTTATATATGTTACAATTGGGCCTATTCGGCCCAGTCTTTAAAGGCCACTCATTATTTGTGATGTATCGATGATCAAGGTACATGAAGTGAAACGTGCGTATCCCTGGTAGTATTGTAGAATCAGCCGAACCGAAAACTATATGATCCCTTACTCTTCAAGAAGTAAAATCTTGTGGATGAAATGATCAGATACTTACTGACATGTGTTTTTAATAATGATCACTTTCTCGTGTTGTAGGCAAGTTAAGGAACTTTATAGTAATGTGGTGATGATTTTCTTATTCTCATTCCACTCGGAATGTGCAAATGCTGAGAATCAACATGTTGGCAAACGGCAATAGCTGGAAACATTATTGACATAATTTTGATCCCAAGGACCCAATATAGAAAAAAAAATTGAACTCAAAAACTCGAACCGAATGACCTGAAAATAATTCTGAATTGAACCAATTTTTCCATAAATACCTGGAATGAGTTTTGATCTACGGTGGTATTTTGAGTTTTAAACTAATACCTAAAAAGTTACAAAACAAAACAAACATACCAAATTCAATTCCGAATAAATATCCAAAATATTCAAAGATCTTAGTAAATACCTAAAATAAGTATTTAAAACTTGGATAATTAACTCAAATAATAAGTAATGTATATTTTGGTTTTTTTCTTTCAAATGTGCATATTGTATACTATATATTTTTGGATTTTGAGTTAATTTTTTTCTCAAAAAATATTATAAATTTATATTTAAACTCAATATGCAAAAAACGGAACCAAACCCAAAGAAAACATTATCTCTATAAATATCTGTATATATATTAAATCTAAGTTTCCAAAATCTGAATAAATCAAATACTTTTTGAATCAACTTTTTCACTGTCCTTACATATTACCACAGTGAAAAGTCTGGTTGCAAAGTGATCTTTTACATCTTTTCACTTGAAAATTGATCTGGTTTTGTGTTTATTAGAGATCGAATCTAAGCAATTGTGACATGACCACAAAAATAAGTTCGTATCTAAACAGTTATTACATGAGATTATTATCAAATTAACATGTCTTCTATCAAATATTCATGTTATTGGTATGCCAAACTGGCTTATTTATGGACATACTCCACACATGATTAATTTGTAGTTGATTAATTTGTAGTTTTTACTTTTTTAGTCAAAGAATGGTTTAAAATACCTTAACTATGATATATATTAATTTTGTTCGATTAAGCCAGCATATTAATTTGGTCAAGTAGTTAGAAGAGCATAATAAACTCTGTAACCATGAGTTCAAGTCTATGTAAACTCAATGCAATCCAATGACACAATTATCATTAATCAAACTAAAAACTTAACTACTTAACCATGATTTTGAACACAGGAAATACACATACATATAAAAAAACTTTTGATTAGTTTGACATTAATTGATTCGACGCTAAATCCAAATTAACTACACACGTTACAAAGCAATTCTTGTTTAAAGAAAAAAGTAAACTCATCTTCCAATCGACTATCTACGCAATTTTTTTTTTTTTCAATCGACTATCTACACAAATTTTTTTTTTTTCAATCGACTCTAGTCTTCAAAGCAGCTTCCACCAACGCTCCTGGCATTTGTCGCGCTCTAGACAGATTCGTAACCGTCTCATCTCTTTTCCATCCCCTGATACCTCGCCCTCCATGCTAGAGTTTTTTTTTTTTTTTTTTTGTAACCACATAAATTTTATTAGATTGTAAAAGGATGATACAAGATATTAATTAGCCAAACAGGAAGCAAATGATAAAATAGAGCAGAAACACTTTGATGAATAGCATTTTTAGCAATAGCATCAGCCGCCTGATTATTTTCCCTATTCACAAAATCTAGTGAGCATTCCATAAGAAGTTGTAACCTATATCACATAGCAAATTCTCCAGTTCCACATGGTCTTTAACTTGATTAATAGTTGTACACAGCTCTTGGTTATCTCCTTCAAACCACACTCTTCGCAAACCACGAACCCAAACTTGTTGAAGAGCTATAAGAAAACTTAAAGCTTCCCCTTCTAAAGATGTCTGCATCTTTTGTACTTAAACACTTCCCGCACCCAAGAATCTTCCTAAATCATCCCTTAAAATCCAACAAACCCCATCCATTGTATCTCCAGAGGCAGAACTATAATCAAAATTACACTTAAGCCAACCTATTGGTGGAGGTTCCCATTTTGAAGATTTCACAACTTGTTGTCGTGGTCCAGAGTTAGGGAGAACAACATTCCTATACCATCCAGTATTTGCATCGATAGCCCGTCGAAGATCTTCTATAGGATGAAGGTTCCTCTTCTGGAAAATGAATTCATTTCTTGACTTCCATAATAGCCAAAGGATCCAAAACACCAGTTGTCTTATGCTTTCATTCGCATGTAAGGACTCCATGAATCCAAATAAGGCCTGTAAATTATCTTCCAAATTAAGAGTAAACACATGAGATGGTAGAATACCTGAACATCTCCACATCGCCATTGCATGAGGACACATGAACAAAATATGATTTATTGTCTCATCTTCTTGACAACACCTCTGGCAGGTTGGATCAATATTAATTCCCCGAGTACACAGCTTTGTATAAGTAGGAAGAGCTCCAGAAACAACTCTCCATAAGAACTGTTTAATCTTTGGTAAGATATTGAGTTTCCAAATTTTCCGTTTAATAACCAGAGAGCCTTTCGGTCTGATAATGGCTTCTCCCTCCTGATAGAGATGAGTTATTGTCCAATAACCCGACTTGACTGTATATCTCATATCCTTCGTAAAAGGCCAAACCAAACTGTCCTCATTAGCGAATCGAGACAACTTTATCTTTAACACTTGATCTATATCCCCAGGCTGAAGATATCTCTCTAACATTGGCATGTTCCAAGAAAAGGTATCCTTATCAATGAACTCCTCTACTCTCATGTTTTGATTGTATGACACCTGAATCACTTTACGAGGAGGGATCACCGGTAACCAATGATCAAGCCACACATTTGTAGATTTTCCATTTCCTATCTTTACACGAAGTCCCTGTTGAAGTAGTTCTTTACCTACTTGAATAGACTTATAGCCATAAGAGGCATGCTTAAGATTCGAAGACTGTAAGAAAGTCAGCGAATGGTGGTATCTTCCTTTATATATTCTACTAAGAAGAGAATTAGGGTTTTGCCATATCCGCCAAGCTTGTTTAGCAAGTAACGCTTTGTTGAAGCTATATAAATCTCGAAAACCCATTCCACCCTCTTTCTTTGGTAGACATAATCGCTACCAAGATACCCATGAGATCTTTCTTCTTTCATCTCCTTTTCCCCACCAGAACTCAGATAGGATTGAATTGATCTCATCACAAGTGATTTTAGGAATCAAAAAACAACTCATTGGGTAAACCGGTTTGGCTTGAAGAACAGACTTGATTAGAACCTCTTTACCAGCCTGAGATAAGAACTGGTTGTGACACTGTGACGTAATAGTCTTGATCTTCTGAACAATTCCTTCAAAATCTTTGACTTTACTTCTACCAAATTGTTCAGGAAGTCCTAAATATTTACCCCCTCCACCAATGACATGAATATTTAGCATATTCTGAATTTGAATTCTTCTTTGATTATCTATTCTCGCACCAAAGATAATCGAAGACTTCTCCAAGTTAACCTTCTGACCAGATGCCTTTTCATATTTAACAAGAATATCAGCCATACAAGATGCATTATCCTCATTTGCTTTACAGAAAAATAGAGAGTCATCCGCAAATAAAAGATGAGATACTGATGGACATCGTCTTGCCAATTGCATTCCTTGAAACTTATTTTCTCTTTGTGCTTTATCAATCATCTGACTAAGAGCTTCTGCACAGATGAGAAACAAATACGGAGATAATGTATCACCTTGCCGTATACCTCTTGATGGTTTGATCTCCCCAAATGGTGTTCCATTAATCAATACCGAATAGGTAACAGACTTGACACAAGACATTATCCAAGAGATACATATGCATGGTATGGAAACCCAACTTAACCAGAATATCTTCAAAAAAACTCCACTCTACCCTGTCATAAGCTTTACTAATGTCAGTCTTTATTGCCATATATTTCTCAAAGCAGTCCTTTGATTTCAGAGAATTTATTAACTCATGAACTACTAGTATGTTATCAGAAATCTGTCTTCCTGGAACAAATGCAGCTTGTGATTCTGAGATAATTACATCCAAGCATCTTTGAATTCTCAAACCCAAGACTTTGGAGATCAGTTTATACGCAACAGAACACAAGCTTATAGGACGATACTCACACATATTTGCCGTCTTAGGAAACTTTGGAATGAGACAAATATTAGTATGATTAATTCCATTCTCCATCTCACCAGTTTCAAAGAATCTCTTTACCATGTGATAAACGTCTGGTCCAATAGACTCCCAAAATTGATGATATAATGCTGCAGTAAATCCATCAGGGCCAGGGGCTCGATCCGCACCAATTAGATTCAAAGCTTCTTTGATCTCTGTATCTGTAACCAAAGCAATAAGTCTCTCATTCATCTCCAGCGTCACCCTTGGATGAATATTAGGCAAACACTCCTCAAGAGATACTGTAGGAGATGATGAGAACATTTCTTTAAAATAATCTTCAGCCACCTGAGTTATTGTTTCCTCTTGATAATGAATCACTCCATATTTATCACTCATTTTTAAGATTTTATTCTTACTTTTCTTCATTTTAGTCAGTCCATGGTAAAATGGAGTGTTTCTGTCCCCAACTGGTCACGAATCTCAACTATACTGATAGCCGAGTTCGTTTGATTCCTTCTTTTCCATTTAATAATCTCAGTACGGCAATGACCAAGTTTCTGACTTCATCCTCTAATAAACTCTGTTTGACCCCAAGTATCAATGACCGTATCCACAAATCTCTGATCTGCAACCAATCTTTTATCATAACAAAACAAACCCTTTCTTCGACGGTGTTTATAATCAATGGAAATGATCATCGGTCTATTATCAGATTCTGCTATTTCCAAATATTCATTCACTGAGACCGGGAACTTATTCAACCAAGATGTATTTACCATGACTCTATCTAAACAACACTCAATGACCTCCTTTCTTCTGCGACCAACCCAGCTAAAAGGATTCCCCGAATGCTTCAAATCCTTTAAAATCACAAATCTGAATCATTGTATTAAAGCTCTGAAAGCTAGACAAAGCTCGTACTCTACCACCTATCTTCTCATTGGGGTTTGTCATTTCATTACATTCTATTTTTCTTCTGTTCGACTTCTTCAAAGTCTTTTTGGGTTTGAGTTTGGTTGTTTTAGTCTCTTTTTTTTAGTTTTTAATAAATTGTAATCAACACTCAAAAAAATTCAAAGGTATAAATTTTAACATTTTACCAAAAAAAAAAGAAAAGTAAGCATAATTCCAACTTTTATTACCAAAAAAAAAAGATGTAATAGTAAAAAGAAAAAGGGCAAAATAATAAATTGGGCTTGACAAATAGTAAAAGTCCCAAATTGCAAATGACTCATCTTCTTCTTCTGCTTCTTCTTCTTCACCAGGAGAGAATCTAGGGTTCCAGATTTACTCTTCCATCTTCCTCATCGATCTACACATCCTCAGATCTTCAATCTCTGTTACATTTGAAGATAAATAAATAAAAAAAACCCAACCTTTATTCCGACTTAGCGCTTCCATGGCGAAAACTCGACCAGGAGTCCCGTCGAAAATCAAACCTGGGAGGAAGGAGCTTGACTCTTACACCATCAAAGGCACCAACAAAGTCGTCAGAGGTAATACCTTCTTCTTTCGTCACTTTGTAGCTTCACTTTCGGAAGTGTTTGGTTTATGCAAAATGTGATCTTTTTTGTAGCTCTCTTGTTCCGAAACAGAGTGAACTGTTTTGCTTTTGGGGCTTGTTTTATGTAAATTTACTTACTTTTTTTTGTTGGGTCTCCTCTCTTTGAAGAAGTGTTTCTAAAAAACCATTACTTTTTTGCTGGGCTTGTTACAATAATTCGTTTTACTGATGAGAGGAGCTATGAAGTAATAATATTTGAGGGTTGTCATCTGCAGCTGGAGATTGTGTGTTGATGCGTCCCTCAGATGCTGGTAAGCCACCGTACGTGGCCCGTGTTGAGAAGATCGAAGCGGACGCTAGGAACAACGTGAAGGTGCACTGTCGGTGGTATTACCGCCCTGAGGAGTCCCTTGGCGGCAGGAGACAGTTCCATGGAGCCAAAGAGCTTTTCTTGTCTGACCATTTTGATGTTCAGAGCGCGCACACCATTGAAGGGAAATGCATTGTTCACACCTTCAAAAACTACACGAGGCTTGAGAACGTTGGCGCTGAGGATTATTATTGTAGATTCGAGTACAAGGCTGCTACTGGTGCATTCACCCCTGACCGAGTTGCTGTGTAAGTAGATAAAGTAATCAGTTCAGATAAAAACGTTGTAATTTTCCATTATTTTTTTTTTAATTTTAATTTTGTGGGTTAAGGTATTGCAAATGTGAAATGCCTTATAATCCAGACGATCTCATGGTGCAATGTGAAGGTTGCAAAGACTGGTAATGGTTAATGTGCTGTCTCTTTTGTTAGCTTTGATTCAACGAGAAGGAGAGTTTAATATCCTTTTTACACGAATTTTATTTGATGTTGTAGGTATCATCCTGCGTGTGTGGGAATGACGATTGAAGAAGCAAAGAAGCTTGATCACTTTGTGTGTGCTGAATGCAGTTCTGATGACGATGTCAAGAAATCGCAGAACGGGTTTGCTGCGTCTCCAGCTGATGATGTCAAGGTTCGTGTGTCTCTCTTTTGTCAGTTCATGTGTAAAATGTTCTATTACTTTGATAACCTTAGCCTCTGCCGCTCCTTGTCCTATCAAATTTGCTTGATGGTGCTTTACTGAGTGGGGAATGGCATGCCCAGAAAGATACAATTTTTGTGGTTCTTGGTCCTGTCTGGACCTGATCTATGCTTAACGTTGCTCCAGTTTCTTGCTGCAAAACAATCTGTCTGTGAAGGTTATTAAAGATTAATTTTATAACGCTTCACTTACTAGTAGATATTGGAGTTAGAAATTTCATTGACTGTTACCAGAGAGAACATGATTTCATAAAGCTTGTTTCGCAATTATAAATCTCATTTTCTTTCTTTCTGCTTAGTTTTCAAAAGCTTGAGGCTGATATTAACAATGGCATTGTTGTCTTCAGGTGGAAACAAAGCGCAGAAAAAGATAATCTCGAGGGGGTTCTCATGGGTACAAGCCACAGGGGGGCTGGGAAGTTAGTCATAACTTGGAAGCACTTTGGTGGGGATTTTAGTAAGTTAGGTTTTTTCTTGTCTATGTCGTCATGGTTGTGATTATGTATTTATGGTGCTGTTCCAAAACTAAGAGAAAAAGAGAGATCGGAGGGATGTTGAAGACAAGTTATGGTGGCAGAGTCTGTTGTATAGACTTTTCTGTGGGGGTCTAAGTTAACTTTAGGTCTTTGTTCATTGTGGCTATGTTGTTTTGTTGTGTCTGATGAGAACACGAAGAGCGCTTATGATTTTGGGTTGTTCCAACAAAAACTAACGTCATATCTATCTTCAATTTTCTTAGTCATGTTAGCATATCTTGAAATATGTCAAAATCTCATACTAATAAGAGTTAGACACTTTATATACTAGACATTATTTTTCTAAACTTCTAATGTGAGAATTAAATTAACATTTCATATGGTGCGTAACAGAATCTCTACCTTATTGGAAGGTAGGGTACACACTTTGATAAAACAATGTCGAAGTGGTTTCAGTCTCTAGAGTAAAAGGATACTCTGTTTTCAAACGCTTTGGTTTTCAAGTTTCCATCACATGTAGGTTGATTTATAAAACCAAAACCATAGCTTACATTCTTTGTACAACTGTTTTTTTTGGAGATGGATTAATTTAACATTATTTTTTTTTTAAAAATCACCAAGGGTAACAGAAGATATTAATTTATGTTTTATACTCTCTCCATTTTATATTAAGTGTCGTTGTAGAGAGTTTTTTTCATTACAAAATAAGTGTCGTTTTCGATTTTTAATGCAAAATTTATTAATTTTATTCAGCAATTTATTTTTCTATTGGTTGAAATATAGTTAGGTATATTGGTAATTGTGTTTTTATATAGAAAATATACAAAATTAATTGTTTATTTAATCCGTGTGAACAAACTTAAAACGATACTTAATATGAAACAGATAAGTAGTAACTAATCCATCTCAAATGGTAAAATTAATATATATATATATATATATATGTTGACCAATATAGTTTTGAAGAATAGATTGAAGATTGCCTTCTAAAACTAGTTAATTCCCATTAATTATTTTGGATTTGGTCTTTGTATTCGTACTTTCCGAATCACGTTGATTACCAAGGCATTTATTGAATACGCCTATATATACGGTTGTATTATATCATCCAATACAATATACAGAAAATAAATTGGCACAAAAGAGTGAAAAGTAAAACTCACACATCAAGAATCATGAGATCTGCTAGTATTTTTTTGGTTTCTTGTATTATCATGTTCTTCATCATGAACAATGTCAAAGGTAAGGCATCCATTTTCTGCTTCTGTTGATTAGTTACACTTTAACTTTTACCTATTGCTAAATACGTTCACCATGGAAAAAGTTATAGAACATATAGTGCTTTAAATTTGTTGGATTATCAGTGACTAGATTCTTTTGTTTTAAACTTTACGATTTTGTATGGTTGATGTGAAATAATAATAGACGTGGAAGCTGGATTGACTCCAATGGATAACCAATGCGGCCGGAAGGATATATTTGTCGGGGGATGCGGTCCTGACGGAAACAAAACGTGCATAAACGACTTTGTTAAGAAAGGAGGTGAAGGGAATAGGCCTTCTAGTTGCGAGTGTGATGACTTCGGCGAAGAACATTTATGCCGATGTAATTTTTCTTGCTAGCTTTTGTTATGGTATAAACAAAACTCAATAACAATAAATAATTAATGGAGATTAACACAGAAGAAACTAGTTTTGTTGTTGTGTGTGTCTAAAATCATAAGAAAAAAGTAGCAAAACTTAATAAACTTTATTATTTGTGCAAACATGTTCTCCATTAATTAAACTTGAAGATTCCTACAATAGTTCAGAGATTTTACAGCTCCATTAACGTTACAAACTGCGGACATTATTTTAGGTGGTTTCCTACCATGATCTTTTACCAAAATAAATATTTAAAAATAAAAGTATGAAAATCAAATAAAATGAAGGCATCACGCGGTTGCACGTCATCTCACGTGCCATGATTTACATATTAGTAGTATGGTATCAGATATCATATCACGTCCCAAGGCATCACGCAATTGCAGAGCGACATGTCTTCTTTAGCTTCTTTCGTTCGTCGTAGTAAAAACAACACGAATTTCTGTTTTAGTGGCTTTAGTCTGCTTGCCATTTTAAAGGTCCATCATCTGAATTAGGACTGGGCAAATAAACCGAAACCGAAAACCCGAACTGAATCCGATCCGATAAAAATAAATTCGAACCGATCCAAATCCGATGTAAATACCAAATAGATCTTGTTTTATGGTATTTCGGGTTATGGGTATTATCCGAACCGAATCCGAACCTAAATGGATACCCGATAAAACCCGAAAGATTCAAAATATCAAAAAAAAAAGAATTTGTACCGAACATGACTCGGTTTCTAATATGTATCCAAAATACACTAATATATTATTGAACATCTAAAATAATTATCTATTACATGAAGGTTGATGGTTAAAGGTGGCGGTTGAAGCTTGAAGTTTTTAGATTTTGGTTTTGTTTTCATTGAATAATGTTTCTCATTTCATGAGAACTTGGTTTTCATTTTATGCTTTCATTTATTTGATTTTATTTCTTCCAATAACTATGTTTACCTTTCGTTTGATTTTGAATGATCATGATGTTCTATTCTTATTTTTGAATAGATTTTACTTATGTTTTGGTTACAAAATAGGTATAAATCAAGTATTTTAAAACCGAAGAATCGATTTTATTAATGTTTTGCTTACAAAGTAGATACAAATCATGTAGTTTTAAACCGAAGAACCGATTGGGACCAAAACCCGAAAGTACATCGGGTTGTACCGGTTCTTTGGAGATTTACTAACCCCGACCCGAACCCGGCGGAACCCAAACCGGTCCCGAACCGAACTTTCATATAACCCGAATGTGGCTGATTTTTATAAATCCGAAAAACTGAGATCCGATTGGACAAAACCGAAACCCGATTGGGACCCCGAATGCCCATGCCTAATCTGAACTAAAGATACAAGAACATCATGCTTTCCTTCAGCACATGTAGTCGTGGGTTTCTTTTTAAACTTGGCTACTAGGAAGCTCATATATTTTCTTCCGACATACTATTAATATTTGTATTGTAACTATTTGTGCATATATTTTTATGAAACTTGGAACAAGACTTCAGATGATAATATAATCACATTTGGAACAAGAGTTCATATTACATAAATCACATTTGGAACGTAACTTCTTATTATATATATACTCACATGGATAAATTAATTTAGATGCTGAGTAGTTGAGCCAATCATGCCAAAGAATGTATGTAGCATAAATATATTAAATTCACATTACACGTTTTATATGTGAACCTCCTAACGACGATTTTTGTTAGTCTTCTCTCTCGAATGATTTCATAAACATATCTCTTTTGTTTTCTTTTATGCGCAGGTTAAGGTCTTTGCTCCAGTAGAAGGGCTTGTATGGGTAGTTCTTGTGCTAGTCAACTGGACAAACAACACAATGGAGTTGCCCACGGAGCTAAGGAATGTAACTTCGAGCGATATTGACAAACTACCTGTTTCTATTAATATCCTATAGGATTCAGTGAGGTGCGTTAGACCTTACCATATCGAGTCTTCATGTTAATTTTACTGGTGGCTTTAAACCAACTATATTCACATAGGATTGTAAGCTTACACATGTTTTCTCATTTTTAATAATAATTTAGTGGATATGTGAAAATTATATAAATTATAGTGTTTGTATCATACATCAATTTTTATTCATTGATGGCTATGATATATACATGATAAGTTGACCATAATAACTAGTTCATACATAGATTCATCTTTTAAATGCTTACTCGATTTATGCAATCGCCCATTAAAGATTTATCCGCATGTACCATCATCTGTTAGATTCTTTTTCAAATCTACAAGGATTGATCCATTTGGAAATAGAAAAAATATCAAAATGAAGGTTGCAAAGACTGGTAATAGTTAATGTCCTGTCTCATTTATTAGCTTTGATTACTTCTGGTTCAACGAGAAGGAGAGTTTAATACCCTTTTTCCACGAATTATTTGATGTTGTAGGTATCATCCTGCGTGTGTGGGAATGACGATTGAAGAAGCAAAGAAGCTTGACCACTTTGTGTGTGCTGAATGCAGTTCTGATGATGATGTCAAGAAATCGCAGAACGGGTTTGCTGCGTCTCCAGCTGATGATGTCAAGGTTCGTTTGTTCCGCATATATAAAGCTTCATTAAGGGTTCAAAAGCTTGAGGCTGATTTTAACAATGGCATTGTTGTCTTCAGATGGAAACGAAGCGCAGAAAAAGATAATGTCGAGGGGGTTCTCATGGGTACAAAGCCACAGGGGGGCTGGGAAATTAGTCATAACTTGGAACCTCTTTGGTGGAGATTTTAGTAAGCTAGTTTTTTTTCTTGTCTATGTCGTCATGGTTGTGATTATGTCTGTATGGTGCTGTTCCAAAACTAAGAGAAAAAGAGAGATCGGAAAGATGTTGAAGACAAGTTATGGTGGCAGAGTCTGTTGTATAGACTTTTCCGTGGGGAGTCTTAAGTTAACTTTAAGGTCTATTTATTGTGGCTATGTTGTTTTGTTGTGTCTGATGAGAACATGAAGAGCGCTTATGACTTTGGGTCATCCCGACAAAAACTAACAGGCGTATCTATCTCCATTTTCTTAATCATGTTAGCATATCCTGAAATATGGCAAGGCTCAAAATGTTATGCAGATGCTATGGAAGTCTTAAGATTGATTGTTTATTCGACAAAAAAACAAAGATGATCAAGACATGATACAGAGACTCTTGTGTACTCTTGACCTTTGCTACATCTTGTTGGATCAGAGTACCTTATGTGTGGCCTAATGTTCGGGGGTACCACCGTCTTTACCAACGGGATGCTCTGTTTTTTAAACGCTTTGGTTTTCAAGTTTCCATCACATGTATAAATCCAAACCATAGCTTACATTCGTTGTACAAGTACAACTGTCTTTTTAGATGAATTAATTTTACTTCCCCTACACTATATTTGCGAAGTGATTTATACACATGTCGTCACTACAATCATTCTCGCTGAAAAAAAGATGACATGACACTTAAAATAAACTAGGTGACCGGTCCGCACCCTGTGCGGGCATAAGAACATGACCAGCCCGCACCCTGTGTTCTCTCTCGGCACACCCTGTGTTCTCTCTCGGCCCGTACCTCACGAGAGAGAACACAGTAACGTCAGTATGAAGAGGCAGATATTGTGTGTATGTATAATTGCAACGTCACAAAATATTTTGTTTGTTTACGACTTTCATTCAAAAAATAGAATAAATAGTGTATAGTTTTAGAAGTAACAGATTTTATATTATCATTAATTAGAATTGTATTGTATATGTTTCGTAATTCTTTATTTTAGGTGAATAATATTATTTTTCCATAAATAATAAACAAACATTTATGTAGACATAATAAAAGAAAATATAATAAAAATCAAAATATTATCCATAAATAATATAAATTATGAAGTACATTTCTCGATAAAGAAAGCAGATTCAATTAGAAACTTGCAAAAAACTAAATAAATTTTGTAAGCAATTTGACGGGTTAACATTATTTGATAGATTTATAAATTTCTAAATTTTATTGAACATGCAATAATATTAAATTGACATACTGTCATCGGTCTCCTAACTCATCACAACCCATCTAGCAAATACAAAAAATAAATAATTGCAACAGTTTATTTATTTTAAAATTTGTATTTGAAAAAAAAGTAGATTAAAATTACGTACCGTG
This sequence comes from Brassica napus, assembly GCF_020379485.1. Lineage (NCBI taxonomy): Eukaryota > Viridiplantae > Streptophyta > Magnoliopsida > Brassicales > Brassicaceae > Brassica > Brassica napus. The sequence continues at coordinate 48,570,520 of NC_063450.1, read as the reverse complement.
GCTACGAAATATTCTGAAAAACTTTTTTGTAGACAACATTCAATATTTTTGTCTGTGGCTTCCCTTCTTTACCAGTTATTAGAATTTTTAATCCACATCTCGACTAAACTCTTGAAAGTGCAACTTTGCCTTGCATTTTGTAAGCATTTTATAAATTATTTTAAAATTATGATAAATTTATTCTTTAAACAACGATAAATAATTTAAAAATAATATTAATAAACATTTTTGGATTTTGTAATATTTAAAATAGTTATTATATAATTATATTCGAACACAATTCATCAAGTAGAGTATAAAACTATTATAATTATCTTAAATAAAATTTTGTTCATTGTATTTTATAGTTTATAAATATTAAAAGTAATAAACAAAAAATTATTAATCTTTCTGTAATTTCGAAAATTAGTTTCCATAAATTGTTATTTGTAATATTCGTTTGATTATATGGCAAGTGATGTTAAATGATTTTAGACTTATCTTAAATTTTTAGATCTAAATTAAATAAATAAAAATTAAAAAAAATCGACCAATCAAATTATAACAATTTCTTGAAACTTCACCTATGAACCCCAATTTGTGATAGATCAGTCCACGAGATTCACAAAAAAAATCTAAATCTCTTACAGGTTGGGTTACTTAAACGTATATTTGTCAATTTGACATATATGCACCATGTTGGTAAGTTGACCACGATTATTGGTGGAACTAATATCCAGTCTAATAAAAAAAGGTAGCTGGTTCGATTAATAATTTTCTAGGTTTTTGACTGCTTTGAAAATGACCTCATGAATTAAATAAAAAATGCATAATGCTAGCTTACTTATAAGATAGTATATTCAGCATAAGAAAAAATAATATAAGATAGTATTACTAAATGATACTATGTAATACTTTCCCCGGACTATATTCAACAAAAAAAGAGAAAGTACTAAATAACCTCTTCAATAACTGCTTTAATTTGGCGAAGCTTCTCAGCATGTTCAAGGTCTTCTGGATCACTATCACTCTCACGACTTGGTCTACATATAAAAAAAAGGAAGACCATATTGTCGTTACCAGTATTCAACACATGGAAAGGATAGATCAGACATGCTTTTTGGAGACAAGACTCAAAGAGTTGAGTTCATGGTTCTACCTTGTACGGGGAACTAACATTCTTGTTGCATCTAATAGGTCTTGCAACTAGACTGCACTTTTTAGTTTTGTCTACAAAAAAAAAAAATATAAAATGAATCAAGGCTCTGATAAAAGATGGGTGACAGAAAAGCTGGAGCCTCTCGCACCTCAGCTCTTAGCTTTCCACCATTGTACTTCAGCATCAAGTTTAACAGTTTCTCCTCTGTAACATTTAGTTTCACCTTCTGTTTTGGAGTTCGATCGCCACTGTCATGTAATAACAAAATTTTAACAGATAGAAGTATAGATGAGATAAATGTGATTTGTATGCTAAGAAAACTCTAAATAAGATGAGGAGTCTTTGCGTATTATTACACATTCGTATACTTTAAAACATAAATAAGATGAAGAGCCTTTGCGTCTAAACACATTTTTCTTAGCACACAAGCAGCATCGTCGTAATAACTTAATAGTATGAGAGGAGAGATTTGTGAATAATACTTTAAAGAATGAAAAGAGAATGATTGTATTTTAAGACCTTGGGTGTCTCCTATATATATACAGTCGATTTATTTCTCATATTAATGACGCACAATATTTTGCACAATAAATAATGAAATTGTTTAAAGAAAGATATTAAATGTGTATTGTCAAAAAATGATTTGCATATGATATGATTTTAACTTGCGCAAGTAATCCATATTAGAAAGGTAAGTTATTAAAAACAAACAACCTAATTAGAAACATTAAAATATTTTGTAAGCAATGTAATAAATATGATATCAACATGCGCAAGTTTACCATTTGAATAATAAGGAAAGTTTTTAATATTTGTCTTAATTCTAAATCTTGCCCAAGGGTAAACTAAATCTATAATATTTAATGATTTCAACTTGCGCAAGTAATTCATATTGTGAATAAGTGATTTGCATATTTAATGATTTCAACTTGCGCAAGTAATCCTTATTAGAAATGTAAGTTATTAAAAACAAATTTTGTCAATAAGTTATTTGCATATTTAATGATTTCAACTTGCGCAAGTAATTCATATTAGAAAGGTAAGTTATTAAAAACAAACAACCTAATTAGTAGGGGTGAGTACTTTACCCGATATCTGAAGTGGCACCCGAACCCGATCCGAAAATGCATATCAAGTTTTTTATTTAAAAAATTAACAAAAAGTTACATCCAATTTTTTTAAAAAAATAACTAAGTTAATGCCTTTTTAGTTTTAAATTTTTATGTTCAAATCTATTAACCATTCAATCTATTAAAAATAAAAAATTAGTTAACTGAAAGTTATATTTTTAAATATAAAAAATTTGAGAAATGAAAATTTTAATTTTTTTTTTCAAAATCTAAATATCCGAACCCGATCTGAAATAATCAAATCCGAACTAAAAATACCCGAACCCGACCCGAAGTACAGAAATACCCGAACGGGTTCTACATCTCTATACCGAAATACTCGAAAATCCAAAATACCCGATCCGAACCCGAACGGGTACCCGAACGCCCACCCCTACTAATTAGAAACATTAAAATATTTTCTAAGCAAATGTAATTAATATGATATCAACATGCGCAAGTTTACTGTTTGAATAATAAGGAAAGTTTTTAATATTTGTATTAGTTCTAAATCTTGCCCAAGGCTAAACTAAATCGATAATTATTATCCCTTAGCTATATATGGGTTTAACGAAATCGACAATAGTTTTGGGCTTGTCTACATAAGCGATTGATTAAAATAAATGAAAAATAAAATTCAAAAAAATTGACCAATAGAATTATAACAATTTTTCTGAGAAGCATTATATTAATGCCATGTCAGCAGAAATCACTAAAGTGACTTCTCTTCTAATGTATAGGAGGATTACATGATTTTAGAAAGTAGTGACATGACATCATATTAATTGTGAGATGTAAAATTTCTTTATAAAAAATTATTATTATTTTTTTTTGCAGGGATTTTAAATATGGTAATAAAAATAACTCATATATAATCATTAATGTCAATTTTCCATATAAATATTTATTTATGGTAAACTATTAAATATATTAATAATTCATATATCACAATTAAAATAATAATATATATGTATATATGTATCTCACATTAATAAAAATAAACTAAATAAAGTAACACTAATCCAAAAAAAATTTGATAGTTAAATATTTAAACATTATTTAAATTTATCTGTTCATCTTCATCATTTAAATTAACATAAAGACTTTTCAGTTTAAATAAAACAAACAAAGTCTCAAATTTATTAGAATTTATAGTTATATGTAAATATATATATATATATATATATATATATATATTTAAAATTAGATGGGAAGATATATATATATATATATATATATATATATATATATATATTTAAAATAAACAATCATTAAACACAATAATATAATTAAAATTATTTTTATAAAATCTAATTTTATCTTTATTAAAAATTAAATCAAATCAAATTTAAATAATTATACCAAATCAAAAAGAATAAGATTACAAAAATACGTTTATGATTTCTTATAACTATTGAAGTTAAAATATAAATTAATAATGTTGAAATATAAATCAAAATTTTCTTTTGAAATAAAAAATGTTACGTTAAAATTACTATTTCTGCGCATGGCGCAGGAAAACTCCTAGTTGTTTTTAAAAAAAATATCACCAAGGGTAACAGAAAAATAGTCTCTTATATTAATTACTGAAGAGATTAATTGATGTTTTATAGTAACTAGTCCATCTCAAACGGTAAAATTAATATATATATTGCCTAATATAGCTTTGAAGAATATATTGAAGATTGCCTTCTAAAACTAGCTACAACCCATTAATTAATTGGATTTGGTCTTTGTATTCACTGTCCAAATCACGTTGATTACCAAGGCATTTGTTGAATATGCCTCTTAATAGACGGTTGTATTAACTCATCCAATGCAATATACAGAAAATAATTTGGCACAAAAGAGTGAAAAGTAAAACTCACTCATCAAGAATCATGAGATCTGCCAGTATTTTTCTGGTTTCTTGTATTCTCATTTTCTTCATCATGAACAATGTCAAAGGTAAGGCATCCATTTTCTGTTTCTGTTGATTAGTTACACTTTAACTTTTACCTATTGCTAAATACGTTCTCCATGGAAAAAGTTATAGAACATATAGTGCTTTAAATTTGTTGGATTATCAGTGACTAGATTCTTTTGTTTTAAACTTTACGATTTTGTATGGTTGATGTGAAATAATTATAGACGTGGAAGCTGGATTGACTCCAATGGATAACCAATGCGGCCGGAAGGATATATTTGTCGGGGGATGCGGTCCCGACGGAAACAAAACGTGCATAAACGACTTTGTTAAGAAAGGAGGTGAAGGGAATAGGCCTTCTAGTTGCGAGTGTGATGACTTCGGCGAAGAACATTTATGCCGATGTAATTTCTCTTGCTAGCTTTTGTTATGGTCTATAAACAAAATTCTACGACAGAAAATAGTGGAGAATAATAACACAGAACAAACTAGTTATTGTTGCGTGTCTAAAATCATAAGAAAGTTTGAATAAAAAAAGTCACAAGAAAATAGTAGCAAACTTAATAAACCTAATTTTTATAGGTGGTTGCCTAGCTACCATGTTCTTTTACCCCAATAAATAAAAAAAAGTTAAAAAAATAATAGAAGACGGCCTCACGCAATTGCAAGTCATCTCACGTACCATGATTTGCATATTAGTATGGTATCAGATATCATATCACATCCCATGGCATCACGCAATTGCAGAGCAACATGTTTTCTTCAGCTTTTTTTTTTTCAATCCAATTTGAGCTTACTTATTGGGTCATAGTGGGTTCGGGAGGCAACAGCCCGTAATCCTTCCACCGTCGAAAGCGGGAGATAGACGCTGCTCTGTGAAACGAGGCTCACAGTCTTCTCCGCTCTAAGAGAGCCTGAACCGCAAGCCTTCGCTCGAGTCCGGACACTCAACTGACTTGGAATGGGAAGGCCAGTAAAGAGCCATACCGAACCCAGCCCAATGTCCCATGCAGTGGTGGACCCAGACTCAGATTTAAAAGGGGTCATAAGTTGGACTGAAACCCAATTTAAAGGAAAAATATGCATTAGTGGAGCTTCGAACCCAGTTTATGGGTCATAAGCTGTGTACCCAAATCAGAATTGCTACAAAATCTTAACGTGCTAATGACAAAAACACTAAAATATAAATTAAACATGTTGCATGTGACCCCCATTTCGTAACCTGGCACATGGATCCGCCTCTGGTCCCATGACCTTATTGTCTCCATTTAGATTACAAGCCTGCATTACCAAACTCGACAGAATGTAATTCTCTAGCATCATCCCTTTGTTCCTTCAGCTTCTTCGTAGCAAAACATCACGAATTTCTGTTTTAGTCGGGTTTAGACTGCTTGCCAATTTAAAGGTCTATCATCCCAATTAATGATTCAAGAACATCAGGCTTTTGTGTAGCACATGTAGTATTGGGCTTCTTTTTAATTCTGTCATTAATAACCTTATATATATTCTTTGGCAAAATCACATAAAAACCCATTAAAATAGCATTCACTTACATTTTAAATCATCATTGTATATAATTAACATTTTAATCCATTACACTTTTATCACAAAAAATAACTAGTAAATCAGTTATATATAATAATCCATCACACTTTTAATTCAGCTTGATTTAACTAGTAAATCAAGTCAAAATATAACGGATAATAATAAAATGTACAAACATAACAGTTTTTTAGTTATTATTTAGTTAATAAAAATTGAAAATAAATAAAATAAAAAAAATAAATACAAGTAAATAACTAAAAATAGGAAAAATAAATAGATTATAAAATTATTTTATAAAGAAAATTCAAATTGTTTTTGAAAAATTCATATAAATCTTATATTTTTTTGCAAAACTCACAAAAGTATCAAAACCTTAAGAAATTTCAACTTAAAAAAAAAAAACAAACTCTGACTTTCTAAAAAACCAAAAAATATTTTTAAAAATATAAATTATTTTTTGACAATTGAGTTTTCATGTAAATTATAATGTTGTCTTGAGACAAGCTATATAGGAAAAGCCTCCATAATCTAGTAAATTTATGATTTACTAACGATTTTACATTAAATATCTGAGTTTTGAATCTCGAAAAAGGTGAATTTTGCAATCGAGTTTTCATGTAAATTATAATGGTGTCTTGAAACAAACTATATATAAAAGCCACTATAATCTAGTAAATATATGATTTACTAACGATTTTACACTAAATATCTGAGTTTTGAATCTCGAAAAGTGAATTTTGCAGAATTATTTTTAAAAAATCGACATTGTGCAAATATAACTCTCAAAGACTGTTTATGATGGTGGAATCATACATGAACTCTCGTAAAACATATAAAACTGTGGGTTGTAAAATTTTATGTAATATTTTCATAATTTGTAATATCATAATAAACCAACATAAATACTCAACTATATTCAATCATGATTGTAAATTTACACATATTTTCTTTTCTAATAATAATTTCGTGAATGAGTGAAATATATATATATATATATATATATATATATATATATAAAATTATCAATGTTTGTATCATACATCAATTTTTATTCATTGATTTCTACAAAACTTTATGCATTATAAGTTAACCATAATAACTCGTTCATATAGATAAACTAGATTGAATTCGCACGTCCGTGCGGATATTTTTTTTAATAACATTTAAGATTTTAAATAAGTATATATATATATATATATATATATATATATATATATATATATATATATAATACCAACTTTTATGTATATAATATTAATTGAAAATTTTGTATTTGTTGAGATTTGTTTTTGATGAAATTGTACAAATCATATATTAATGTAGTATTTTTGTTTTTAATAACATTTAAAATCTAAAATAAGTTATAAATATATAAATATATATAATACCAACTTTTATGTATATAATATTATTTTGAAAATTTTATATTTGTTGAGATTCGTTTTTGATGAAATTGTACAAAACATATATTAATGTTGTATTTTTGTTTTTATTTATTTATTTAAAAACACAACATCATATCAAAAGCCTGAGGCTGATTTTAACAATGGCATTGTTGTCTTCAGGTTGGAACGAAGCGCAGAAAAAGATAATCTCGAGGTTCTCATGGGTACAAGCCACAGGGGGGCTGGGAAGTTAGTCATAACTTGGAAGCTCTTTGGTGGAGATTTTAGTAATTTAGGTTTTTTCTTGTCTATATCGTCATGGTTGTGATTATGTCTGTATGGTGCTGTTCCAAAACTAAGAGAAAAAAGAGAGATCGGAGAGATGTTGAAGACAAGTTATGGTGGCAGAGTCTGTTGTATAGACTTTTCCGTGGGGAGTCTTAAGTTAACTTTAGGTCTGTTCATTGTGGCTATGTTATTTTGTTGTGTCTGATGAGAACATGAAGAGCGCTTATGATTTTGGGTTATCCCAACAAAACTAACGTCATATCTATCTTCAGTTTTCTTAGTCATGTTAGCAAATCTTGAAATATGGCAAGGCTCAAAATGTTATGTGGATGCAAAGGAAGTCTAAGATTGATTGTTTATTCGACGGAAAAAAAAGAAACAAGAAAGATGATCAAGGCATGATACGGAGACTCTTTTTGTTCTCTTTACTTCTGACATCTTTTTGGATCAGAGTCCCACATGTATTGCGCAAAACTCTCTCCCTCTTGAGTTGGCCCATGTTCGGGTACCACCGTATTTACCAGACATTTTAGTTAAAGAGACTTTCGATTCACACCATTTGGAAGTTCACTTTGAGGGTATCTTCCACACCAGAACGTCCATAATCTTTTGACGCGGAGTGTCGTCTTCTCTGAGCTCTAAATACCACTTGTTGGTTTTCTTTTTCTAATCCTGAGCCAACTCTATGGCGATCCTAAAGTAGCAAAGTTCGCATAGATTTGATTTTAAATTTCTTCCCAAAATGGCAAAATCTCATACTAATAAGAGTTAGACACTATATACACTAGACATTATTTTTCTAAACTTCTGCGAATTAAATTAACATTTCATATGGTGCGTAACAGAATCTCAACCTTATTGGAAGGTAGGAGTACACACTTTGATAAAACAAAGTCGAAGTGGTTTCAGTTTCTATTGTAAAAGGATACTCTGTTTTCAAACGCTTTGGTTTCCAAGTTTCCATCACATGTAGATTGATTTATGAAACCAAACCATAGCTTACATTCTTTGTACAACTGTTTTTTTGGAGATGAATTCATTTAACATTACTTTTTAATAAATATCACCAAGAGTAACAGAAGATATTAATTGATGTTTTATAGTAACTAATCCATCTCAAACGGTAAAATTAATATATATTGCCAATAGCTTTGAAGAATAAATTGAAGATTGCCTTCTAAAACTAGTTAATTCACATTAATTATTTTTGATTTGGTCTTTGTATTCATACTTTCCGAATCACGTTGATTACCAAGGCATTTGTTGAATACGCCCTATATATATGCGGTTGTATTAACTCATCCAATACAATATACAGAAAATAAATTGGCACAAAAGAGTGAAAAGTAAAACTCACACATCAAGAATCATGAGATCTGCTAGTATTTTTTTGGTTTCTTGTATTCTCATGTTTTTCATCATGAACAATGTCAAAGGTAAGGCATCCATTCATCCATTGTCTGTTTCTGTTGATTAGTTACACTTTAAATTTTACCTATTGCTAAATACGTTCTCCATGGAAAAAGTTATAGAACATATAGTGCTTTAAATTTGTTGGATTATCAGTGACTAGATTCTTTTGTTTTAAACTTTACGATTTTGTGTGATATGAGAATAGATATATTATTGTGTTGTGTTTTTTTTTTTTTTTTTTTTAGCAACAAAGGGTTATTCTATTACTCAAACTTGAGGTGACCTGGGTAACCAGACCGGAATAGAATAACTAACAAAACACAAAGATCTATGAAAAAAATGGGCATTCCTAGCTAGCGAGTCAGCAATTCCATTTTGCACCCTTGAGAAGTATTCAATTTTGAAGTCCGGAAAACACATCTTGAGAAGTTGAATGACCTCCAGCTCAGTTGAAAATTTTGGCCATGCTTGTGGATCCACCACCATTGCAATCAGGTCCTTGCAATCCATCCCAAATCTCTGACATGTCGAGTGCTGTAGCATGCTCTCCATTGCCCATCTTAATGCTTCCAGTTCAGAGTGTAGTGACGTCTCACGCCTCCTTAAATTCCTTGTCTCCATTAGTTGGATCTTCCCTTTGTAATCCTTCCATACCCATCCAATTCAACTGAATTGATCCGTAGAGGTCCATGAACCATTCTCCAAGCTTAAGGCTTGTGTGTCTTCAACCATTTGTGTCTGTGGAGGAACATGTATAGAATCCTTTGCACTGTACCATGTCTGACACTCACTCTCTGCATATCTGACTAACTCCAAGGAGTCCCTATCTATACCTCTGAACAGCTTGTCATTCCTCGCTTTCCAGATATACCAAATTATCCAAGGATATGGGTCTCTGTCATTTTGTGGTTCCATAATACTATTCTTCCTCCAAAAGAGATAATTCATGTTGGTGTAGATACTCGAAGTAGGGAAAGTCTGAGAGCTTGACAGTGTTGATGACAGTGTCCATGCTTGTACTGCCGGTGGGCATTCAAAGATCGCATGAGTGGCCGTCTCTTCCGGCTCTCCACATCTTGGGCTGTAATTACCACATCGCATATTGCGACGTACCAGATTCCTTGTGACAGCTACCTGCCCAGAAATTAGTTGCCATATAAGATGACAAATCTTTTGTGGTGCATTGACTTTCCAAGCAAATGCTTGAAGTTTGGTTATGCTGGGCTCAACAACTTATTTTTCCTCAACATCTCTCAGTATATTTGTAGCTACCCAGTATCCTGATTTGACAGTGTATTGTCTATTTTTGGTGTAGCTCCAGCAAAAAGTATCGCGTCGATGAGTAGGGCTTATGGCCAGACTCTGAATCATTGGTATATCCTCTTGGTCTATATACTGTTCCAGTATTAGAGTATCCCACTCCTTTATTTCAAAATCAATAAGATTACTGACTGTCATCTTTGGATTAACTTCTGGGGCTCTGGGGCGCGCCGGTCTTGCTGGAATCGAGGAATCCATGGATCTTGCCAAACATTAATTTCATATCCTGAGTCAATTTACTCCTGATGCTCAAAAGTAATAGTTTCCTTGCCGCTATGATACTCGTCCACACATACGATGGGCTATCCACTGCACCGATTCGCAAAGGCAAACTCAATCGATAGTATCTTCCCCGGAGAACTCTCGCCACTAGTGAATCTGGGAATTGTACAAGACGCCAAAGCTGTTTCGCCAGAAGAGCAAGATTAAATTCTTGGATCATGCGAAAACCAATACCTCCCTCCTCTCTAAGGGCATACATCTTCTCCCATTTAGCCCAGTGGATCCCATGCTTTGGTGGATTTGAACTCCACCAGAATTTTGCGATGGCACTCGCAAGGTTCTCACATATCTCCATGGGGAGCAAGAAATTGGACATGACATATGTCGGAAGAGCTAACAAAATAGATTTTATTAGAACTTCTTTTCCACCTTTTGATAGCCATCTACTCGTCCATCCATTCACTCTGTGTAGTACTTTATCTTTTAAGAACGCAAATAGCTTACACTTGGATCTACTAATATCCTCTGGAATTCCTAAGTAGGATCTCATTCCCCCTTCGTTTTGGATACCAAGTGTGTCTTTAATCAGCTGTCGATCATTTGCAGGAATCTTCTTACCAAAGAGTAATGAGGATTTATCAAAGTTAATACATTGTCCTGATGCTTTCCCATATTTCGTGACTACTTTCATAACTTCTTCACATTCACGAGGCTCCGCCTTACAAAATAAAAGGCTATCATCAGCAAAGAGAAGGTGTGATACCGAGGGGCTAGCGCGTGCGACTCGCATCCCTGTTATCTTCCTTTGATTCTCTGCATGATTAAGAAGGCTAACGAGCGTTTCCGTGCATAGAATAAATATGAAAAGAGACAGAGGATCTCCTTGACGTAAACCTCTACCTGGGACAATATTTCCCTTTGGCTCTCCATTCATGAGTACTTTGTACTTGACCGAGGTGATACACCTCATAATCCAAGACACATATATATAGCGGTAACATTAAAAAAATGTTAACACTAGATAATGCTAACTTTCCTAAACACTTAATGTAAATATGCTAATAATATCTTGTGGTTAACTTGTTCTTCAAGTCTTTCCTTTTAGTTTGGATTTCACGGACTTCACAGTCTTGGTTCGTAAGATACACATCTTTCGGCCCAACATATCTCTAATAACTAGATTCTTTTGTTTTAAACTTTACGATTTTGTATGGTTGATGTAAAATAATTATAGACGTGGAAGCTGGATTGACTCCAATGGATAACCAATGCGGCCGGAAGGATATATTTGTCGGGGGATGCGGTCCCGACGGAAACAAAACGTGCATAAACGACTTTGTTAAGAAAGGAGGTGAAGGGAATAGGCCTTCTAGTTGCGAGTGTGATGACTTCGGCGAAGAACATTTATGCCGATGTAATTTCTCTTGCTAGCTTTTGTTATGGCCTATAAACAAAATTCTATAACAGAAAATAGTGGAGAATAATAACACAGAACAAACTAGTTATTGTTGTGTCTAAAATCATAAGAAAGTTTGAATAAAAAAAGTCATAAGAAAATAGTAGCAAACTTAATAAACCTAATTTTTATAGGTGGTTGCCCACCATGTTCTTTTACCCCAATAAATATTTTTTTTTTAAAACAATAAATGACGGCCTCACGCAATTGCAAGTCATCTCACGTACCATGATTTGCATATTAGTATGGTATCAGATATCATATCACATCCCATGGGATCACGCAATTGCAGAGCGACATGTTTTCTTCAGCTTCTTTTTTCTAACTTTTTTTTGTCCAGTTGGAGCCGACTTATTGGGTCATAGTGGGTTCGGGAGGCAACAGCCTGAGCCCGTAATCCTTCAACCGTCAAAAGCGGAAGAAGGACGCTGCTCTGTGAAACGAGCCTCACACAGTCTCCGCTCTAAGAGAGTCTGAACCGGCCTTCGCTCGAGTCCGGACACTCAACTGACTTGGAATGGGAAGGCCAGTAAAGAGCAATACCGAACCCAGCCCAAAGAGATCAGCCCAATGTCCCATGACCTTATTGTCTGTCTCCACTTAGATTACAAGCCTGCATTACCAAACTCGACAGAATGTAATTCTCTAGCATCATCCCTTTGTTCCTTCAGCTTCTTCGTAGTAAAACATCACGAATTTCTGTTTTAGTGGGGTTTAGACTGCTTGCCAATTTAAAGGTCTTTTTTTTTTAATATCATAATAAACCAACATAAATACTCAACTATATTCAATCATGATTGTAAATTTACACATATTTTCTTTTCTAATAATAATTTCGTGAATGTGTGAAATATGTATATATATAAATTATCAATGTTTTTATCATACATCAATTTTTATTCATTGATTTCTACGATACTTTATGCATTATAAGTTGACCATAATAACTCGTTCATATAGATAAATTCATAGTAAAAATATTGTTTCGATCTTATGCGATCATCCGTTAGAGATTCGGCAGCCTTTTATATACAAGGCCCGCCCAAATGGCAAGTCAGCCAAACAACCACTCTGAACATATAGCTTTAGAAGGTAGATTTTTTTTTCATGTTTATTTATTTTTATTTATATGTAAATATGATTTACAATTCCTTTGATAATATTAATATTTGTATAAAAGTTTACCCTCGTTTATGTAAATTTTACTAAAAAATATATTGAATAAGTTATGTGCGTTTAAAGACAATGGTGGACTAGGTTTTAAGGATCTTATGGATTTTAATACAGCGATGCTTGGAAAGCAATTGTGGAGGCTGATTGAGAAGTCAAATACTCTTTTTTCTAGAGTCTTTAAAGGACAGTACTATAGGAATGCTTCACCCCTAGAACCGATCCGATCTTACTCTCCGTCATATGGCTGGAGAAGTATTATATCTGCTAGATATTTGGTTTCTAAATGACTAATTAAAAGGGTGGGAACAAGTTCATCTTTTTCAGTATGGAATGATCCTTGGATTCCAGCCACTCGCCCGAGACCAGCAAACAAAAACCTTCAAAACAGTTACCCGGACCTCACAGTGGATTCCTTCATTAACTCGGAATCCCGAACTTGGAACCTTGAGGCAATTAGGGCTTTGGTGGATCCTCATGATGTAAAAATCATTGAAAGTATTCCATTGAGTAGAAATCAGATGGAAAATAGGAATGGATGGCATTTCACTAACAATGGGAAATATTCGGTTAAATCAGGATATCAAGTGGAACGGGTCTATTCTAATAAGGAAAAACCACCTGATTTTTATAGACCAACAGTGGATATACTAAAAGCCTTCTGTTGGGAAGTGCGGTGCCCGCCGAAGATAAAACATTTTTTATGGCAACTCCTTTGAGGTTGTATAGCGGTAATGAAGAATCTTAGCGCGAGGGGAATACAAGGGGATATATGTTGTGCTCGATGCGGAGATCTGGAGGAAACAATAAACCCTGTGTTTTTTGAATGTCCTCCAACACGTCAAGTGTGGGCATTATCTAAAATACCATCGAATCCCAATATTTTTCCTACTTGTTCTTTTTTCGTAATATGGATCATCTTTTTTGGAGAGTTAATCTAAAGATGGATGACCATCAATTTGCATGGATATTATGGTATATATTGAAAGGCCGGAATAATAAAGTGTTTAGTAATCTGGATATTGATCCAAGGGAAACACTTCAATTAACAGAATTTGAATCATCATTTTGGGCTAAGGCACATGTAGTCACTGATCAGCAGAGGGAGCGACATGTACTGCCCAGACCCACATTAGAAACTCCAGGACGATGGTGTTTATAGATAATTCGTGGAAAGATAAGGAACTATTTTCGGGGCAGGGATGGTATAGTACATTATCGGGCTTTGATGTTTTATTAGGAGCAAAGAATGTAAGGACATTTCTTTCACCTCTTCACTCGGAGGTGGAGGCTTTGATTTGGACAATGGAATGTATGAAGAATTTACGACAGTTTTAGGTTACATTTGCAACTGATTGTTTTTAATTGGTGAAGGTGGTTTCGGAACCAGCAGAATGGCCAACATTTGAAAATTACCTGGAAGATATCAAGCTTTTACGGAGAAGCTTTCTCAACTCAGATATTGTTCATGTACCTCGGGCAGAGAACCTACGGGCGGATAACTTAGCACGCAGTGCTAGGAAACAACCGTCTTTCGTCGTTTACATGGATGCGGAGTTACCGTTTTGGTTTACATAGTCAATATGAATATGTGAATGTCTGATAAAAAAAAATATATATATTGAATAAGTGTATTGTTAAATAATAATTATTTTTAAAACGTGAAATTTTGTATTATCAGTGAAATATTTATGATAACATTGACTAATATTGATGTGCAGTTAGTTTGATAAAATTATGTGTGCCAACTTTTAAAATACTTTTTTCTCTGCTTAGTACATCCAAAAATAATGGACCGAGACCACATAAACCATCATATGTTGTATCTTTCAAATCTACAAGATCGGTCCATCTGCAAATAGAAAAATAATAAAACAAATATCAAAATATTGACAAAGTATAATTTATATTTTAGCAAAAAAGTGTAATTCATATCTCAGATAATTATTTTATTTGCTTTTAGAAGTTAAAATAAAAAAAAGAAAGTGTGGAGAAGAAAATAATAAATAAATAAATATAGAAAAATGAAAGTGTGTATTACCTTAACTAACTTATACACATTAAGCTATGATCAAACAACCGGTTTAATCCAGCAGATAGAATTTGAATAAATAATGGACAAATTTAGATAGATCGTAATATATTTAGCTGTGAGCTGTTTTGTATTCAACCACTTTTAAAACTCTTACGTACTTAACAGTCTCTAAAATGAAAGAATTGTCAGAAAAATGCATATTTTTGTAAAAGATTATATATATCTATATATATATATATATTTATATACTAATACTAGATATATGACACTATTTCAAATATTGTTTTTAGATTGCATCATAAATAAATAGAAATTTCATTATTTCATTTACAAATTTAAAACGATTTTTTTTAATCTTTGTTGAATAATAATGAAATAAATATATATATAAAAAATACATATATATATATATATATGTAAATAATGGAGCTGTACAAAAAAATACATATGCACATAATGGCCAAAAATAGCTTTAAGAAAATAAATTGAACGTTACCTTCCAAAACTAGTTAAAATACTCATTAATTGTTTACAGATTTGGTCACTATTTCCAAAAGTATTATTATGAAGATTTGGTCTTTGTATACATACTTTCCAAACCAGGCCCCACTGCGTTTACCAATGCATTGGTTGAATATGCGTATATATAGAAATTTACACAAACTGTTTCATCACATATAATAATACTAAGACATACAGAAAGAAAAATAATTTGCAGACAAGAGTTGAAGTATAAAAGTCACTCATCAAGAATCATGAGATCTGCTTCTATTTTTTTTTTCGTTTCTTGTATTCTCATGTCCTTTATTCTGAACAATGTCATAGGTAAGACATCTATTTTTTCTTTACACGTAAAACTTAAAAAATCCAAGTATTGCATATTGCGAATAAGTTGTTTCTGTTAGGCAATAAGTATATATCTAGAAGACCTCCTTGTAATTAGTATAGAATACTAAATACCCTACTTGTATAATGTATAAATACCTTCTACGGTTGTTAATAAAGAACTAATTCAGTCTTTAATTCTATAGTTTCTAGAGAGAAAAAGTTATAAAACATTTACCAATTTAAATTGGTCGCTTTATCAACAACTAAAGTGTTTCGTGTAAAATTTAACGATTATGTGTGGTTCCTATGAAATAATAGATGCGGAAGCTGGATTTACTACAATGGGTAACCTATGTAGCCAGAAAGATATATTTGTCGGTAGATGTGGCCCTAACGGAGACGAGACGTGCACAAATGACTTTGTTAAGAAAGGAGGCGACAGGCCTTATAGTTGCGAGTGTTAGACCATCCGCAACACGGGATTTTAATGAATCCTTAAGTCCAAATCCTTAACTATTAGGCATATAATAATAATATTTAACCCAAATAACGTAAGGATCAGTCTTTTGCTAAGGATTAAAATGTGTTGATCCTTGTTGACGTGGCACATCAATTTTGTCCGTCGAGTGAAGGGTTTCACGCGTTCGTTTCATTTCGAGTCCAGACGAGAAAAAAAAAAGTTAGTGTCGGCGATAAGGCGATTGTGCTCTCTCCGGGTAAAGAAGGTTAATCGAAGGGTTCTGTTGTTGATTTCCTCTGATTTTTGGGATTTACATTCGATTTCATGTCGTTTTCTTCTCAAATTAGGTTACGGAATTGGGGAATTGGGTTTTCAATCGAATCGGTGAAATTTGGGGTTTTCAGGAGAATTGGGTTTCAAAACGATTTTTTCTTTCTTAATATTTCACATGTTTTCAAATTTATTATTTTTTATTCTTAAAGATTCCTAATTGGATAACACCATTTGACATACTAATTTGATTAGAGTCCTTAACTATTTTAAAAAAAAAATACTATAATATTCCAAAGGATTCCAATGGTGAGTACACCATTGGAGATGCTCTATTAACTTCAGCAAAGAACATTTATGCCGATGCGATTTTCCTTGCTAGATAAAAGCATCTTTAACCACACTCCATAATTTACTGCAAAATGGAGTGGAAAATAAAGTGATAAACAAACATACTCCATAAATAAATACTGTAGAGTAAACCAAATAAACTAGTTCTATTGCGGTGCGTATCTTAAAGCATTTTGGACATTAAAGAAAATGTAACGAAGAAAATAGTGGCAACACTTAGTAAACCGTAACTAAAGCTATCAAGATTCTGATCAAATCAGTTTATTTTGAATAAAATACAAAAATGTGTTCAACTCGCAAAAGAAAAATGCGTATTAGTCTTTGATTTCTCTCTTTCCCTCTTGAAACACACAAACACGGTTTTCCGTTGCCTCTCCAAAGCCAGCGGTGTGAAAAGGTCGTTTCGTTTCCTTTTTGTTGAAACACACAAACACGGTTTTCCGTTGCCTCTCCAAACACACAAACACGGTACTTCTTTGCATGGTTTATAACATTTAAAAAATCAATGTACAGAAATTGTTTTGCTTATGACCGATTGGCCGTTTAGGTGAACGCTTAACACCACCTAAACTGTTTTTAGAACAATTATGATCCTAAGAGTCAATTTAATTAACTAGGAAGTTAAACAAACTTGGGAAAATTATTTTTTAGTCCAAAAAATGATAACTACGTCCTATTACGCTAATTTTTTTTGTACCATTTTTTTTCTCAAATACCCTTTAGTATTTTTTAAAACAAATCAAATAAATAGTTTTACGAACAATTTTTTTTTTATAAAATAGTAACTACCGATGAAATACCTATATCAACTTATTGGTATTTTTTTCCAGTTCTAAAAATATTTAAATCATAATTTCATATTTTGTTTTACAAAAATTAGAATTGACATTCTACATAGTAGAAAATGTAATCAATTTTTTTTCCATTGAATCTAATATGTTTAGAATATGTGATCTACGTAAATAATAGTAATCTAAAAAATATTTGGAAAACACATTCCGCGCTTAACATATCGTTCTAAAATTTGTAGAATCCGGAATTTACACATTACTATAAACCTAAAACCTGAAGAAATCAAAATCTACACATTAGTATAAATCTAAAACTAGTAGAAATCGATTTCAAACATGTTTACTCTGTTCTACATATAATAGAATACAAATTCTATGGATAAGGATAATCAGTTCCAAAAATATGGAAAGAGAATATTTGAAAATATTATTTTTATTATATTTATTAAATCGATTTTTTTTAAAAGAAAATCATGATTTATAAAATCAATTTTTAAATTAATAAAATTAAAACGTCGATTTGGAAACTTATTCTCACGCCATCTTCTTCTCCCCTTTGTTCTTCAAGGAGAAGAGAAAATGGGTTTTATTGATTAGAAATCGGGTTTTAAGAGTTCAGCTCGTGTTTGTTCGGTTCAAATCAAGTGGAAATCAAACCAGATTTAACCGACGAAAATCAGGAAATCGATTTGGAAGACTTACCTGGGCATGGAATCGATCGATCCCGAAGATGCGACCGATCGATCGAAGTGGGATCGAGCTTCTGCGATCTACTGACATGGGCTTGGTCGATCAGTATATGCTTCACATATTTTCGTTGTTCTGGATATATTTATCAGGATCGACCTGTTCAGATCAAACGGTTGCTTACGGGATCGATTGATTCCCTTTAAGAAAAAAGAACTTCGAACTTCAGGTTTTTTTGGGGGATTTTTTTTAAAAATTATTTTAGTTAAAAATTATATTTAATATTTAACACTTGTTTTATTAATTGTAATTTCGAGTTTTTAATTGAAATTAAGGGCATTATTGTCATTTAAAAAATATTTAGAATAATAAGACATATAGTATATGAGATTAGCCTAATATGACATAGTTATCATTTTTTAGCCTAAACAAATTTCCCAACAAACTTCATACTTAGATAAGTAACCAATTTTTTTTTTTTTTTGGGGTGGGAGGGGGGAATTAATTTGATGTAGCAACTAGGTAATGATCCTTACTTTATAAATATTGAGTTATTCTTGGGTTCACCCCCTATGGTGAATCTTTAGGTTCACCAACTAATAGGATTTTTTAATTTCATATTCGATATCTTTTGAAAAAGAAAATAAAATATTGTCAACTTGTATTATGTTTATAAAATAAAAAGGTAAAAAATTAAATAAAAAATAGTAGTAGTTAAAAAAATATTAATTTTTTTTTAATATCGTCAGCAAAACACTAAACCCTAAACCCTAAATCCTAAAATCTAAATAAAAACACTAAACATTAAAACACTAAACATAAATATTTACATGGTAAAAGAGAAGAAATCCTATGAGGTGAACCCAAAAATAACTCATAAATATTTACTTGGCAAAAGAGACGAAAACTATTTAATCACTTTATATGTAACTTAAACTTTCGAGGGATAGTAAAAATTAACTTAGTGAAACATGTTTTTAAACATTTTCAAAACTTGAATTAATAATACCATATATTATTTTTTTTCTTGGTAAATTGTGTTTATTAATGGTAAAATTGTATACAGTTTGTTTATTAGTAATAAACTGATTTTTTTTGTTTTCAGTATAACAAACTTAATTATCTAAATTAAAATAAACCTTCAAAAAATTTAAAATGGATATCTTATATATTTAAAATTAATTAAATTACTATGTATTTGACTAAATAAAATTCAAATTCACACAACTTATATATTTATCCCATGTAAATTTATAAATGTAAATATAATTACATCAGATATTTTCTATAGTTCACTGATAAAATTATTTCTGAATGAAAGTTTTGAATAAGAAAAAATAGTTTTAAAAGTCGAGCAAAAGTAAAGTAAAATATAGGAGAAAATAGCAATATTTTAATTATAAATATCTATATTAGGCAGAACACTCGACCATATAACCAATGATGAGTTGACATAGTGGTAAATGGATTGCGGCTGTAACTTCCGCCACTTGGGTTCAACTCACGGTGGGAGGGACTATTTACAATGTTTGGGTTCCCGGCAAAAGGGTGAAAACACTTTTTTTTTACCAAAAAAAACACTCGACCATATATGCCCAAAAATAAACATTTAACTGATTTTATCATGTGCTATTGATGTATTTTGTTTTTTTCTAATAAATCAGCTCTGGTTGAATATATATTTTACGCCATTTTCTTGACATAAATTAAGAGTTCAAAGTTTAACAAAACTAGGATTGTACATTGCTTGGAGTGATAGATACCAGGGCCGGAGGAAGCTTAGCTGACCCCACTTCTTTAAAAAAAATTTTTGATAAAATTTGTATAATTTTTGTATTGACCTCACTTAAAAAATAAATTTGACCCCACAAAAATAATTACAAAACATTAAAGACAAAATTTAATTACCACTAATATATTTTTATTTTAAAAACTTTGGATTTATCTTAGTTTTAATCTTATTTTTCTATAATTACAAAATTTTAGTAAATCACTAAACATATTTTGTAATTTTAAACATTGTTAATAAGTTAGTTTAAGCCTAAATTGGGGAAAACGGCTTATTCATGCCCACACTACGAAGAACGGGAAAATACATACCTAAACAATATTAATGTGCCAAAACATTTCTAAACTAAATAAAAATTTGAATTGCATACCTAAACTCAAAATACATAGCTAAAGCATGCCTATAGCCGATTATATGATGATTTAGATTTCTTTTTTATTTTAATTTTTTGTAGTTTAGTGATATACCATGGATCTGACCTATTTTCATCCACGGTATATAAGTGTTTTACTATCTATATATTATATATTCTATCGTATTAGGTATGTTTTCAGGTTCAGGAGTATCTTGGAGTAAAGTGATGATTATGGAGCATTTAGGAGCTTAAAAGAGATTTTATCCGAGCTGACCATTAGAGGTCGATATGCAAAAGAAGCAATCGATCAATGCACAGCCAGTGCCGTCGATCGATACAGAAGAGAAGCCTCGACGATTGAAGATTATGATCGATCGATGTACATCCTGTACCATCGATCGATGTCGAGACGCGGAACGCGCGACTTGGTTCCAGCCGACTTTAAACCCAATGCTTCACCAAACTACAAGATTACCCCTGACGAGTTTTTAACCTTATAGTTATATACTTTCCTAAGTGTTAGGAGGCAAGAGGATTTTTTTTACCATCATTGTATTCTTACTTTCAGCAAGAGAGAGAGAGAGAGAGTTTTAGGAGAAAAGATCATAGAGAGATTTGTGAATTGGTTAGCTATGTCTGTTCTATCTGTATTTTGTGTCATGAATTGGTTAGCTATGTCTGAGTAGTTTACTTGTTAGATTCAGGGTTCAAATAGGTTAGAGGGATTAGCCCCAACTATAGAATTACTTAGTTGTGATATTCATTGATTGATTGTTCGTAATGCTTGTTGTAGCCTTGCTAACTAGAATATTGAAGCTAGGAATTTGCATGTGTCAAGCATCCTTGATCATCCTCTCTTGAATCTAATCTGTCATGCTAGGACTGCTAGAGAGAGCTAACCGCTGATCTAGGAGACTAGTGAGCATTATCAACCTGCGCCTAGGGCTTAACTAGAAGCTATCGATCGATATTGTCATCTGACAATCGATCGATATTGCGAAAGGTGTATTGATTGATATCCCTATAGGATCATCGATCGACACTTTCTTGTGATCAAAAAACGACAGTTGAGATCCAAGATCTAGTTAGTTAACCAGTGAAACATTGCCATCGCTGATCACTGTGATTAAGGAGTTGAGCTCCAATATATCATGCATGCAACTGTTAGGCATCTATAGGATTATAATCTCCAACACCTCAATAGAAACCTTGCATCTAATACCTTCCAATAAAGTTACACCCCCAATCATCTTGTTTGTCAAGCAATAGCCTTGCTCAATTAGGATTACTATTTACTTTAAAACCATAAAACAACAAACACCTAGAATTAATAACCTGACTAGATTTAATAAGTTCCCTAGCTCCTTATGGATTCGATCCCTAAGTACTGCAACTGAACCTCTTATTTGAGAGAGTAATTCACTCCTTAGGATAATTTGAGTGGTATCAAATTTGGCGCCGTTGCCGGGGAGCTTTGATTGCCATTAGATTTAGTGTTATTGATTCTTATTTTTTTCTCTACCCCATTCTGACACAATTTTTTTCTTGTTTTTCAGGTGTATGCCCAGCAGTACCAGAAGCAACAAGGACAAACACATGATATTCTCAGAAGATCCTGCTCACTTGGAACACTCGATCCGCAAAGACCAACGTTCCACATCGATCGACGCAACAACTTTCACGTAGACCGATTCTCGCACCCAACCGTCGACCGACACCCGACCTTCATAAATAACCTTAATAAAACATGAGAAATAATTATAAATAATCTTACTCATATGTGATATTTACAAGAATAATTGATTCGCCGCTAGGTTAGGGTCAAGTGCACGCATTATGCCTAGCGTAATTAACATTGGTTTTTATAACTACAAACAAAAATTACAAATTTTATTTATATTATATATATCACACAAACACATAATAAGATTTGCAATTAAATTAACCTAAGAAAATATAAAAAAAATTATTTTATAAACGTTAAGAACTTTAGTGAGATTAAATTAGGTTTTAAATTATGATACTGTTTTTATGTTGTTTTATATTTGTTTATTTTTTTGTATCAAATATTTCAATATAAAATAATAATAATATATTTATATTATTAAATATATTTTATTTGATAAAAAATATTTTTATTTTATATATATCACCATATATTAAAGGGTGTTTTTCAAAACCAACCCATATTTTCAAGTCAAACACAAAACCAACCTTTTTTTTTGTCCATACTATTCATCAATAAAATTTCCATACTATCCTTATGTTTTTGAATTATTCACAAAATTGCCATTTTTATTTATTTTTTATTAATTTCGAAATTAACAAAAAACCAAATACACCCTAACTATTTCTTCTTATTTACAAAAATGCCATCTTCATCAATTTTTCCAACCACCATAAACCACCATTTTTGAGCTCTAAAACTCTAGAATTCAATTTTCAACCACTTTTTTTCTCATTCTAACCCAAAAAACTTAATTTCCTCTCATCTCCTCTACATTTCCATCTAAAAAACTCTCATAACTATCATTTTCATAATCACAAACTTCATATTTTCGAGTTTTTTCATTAGTGAATCGTTAAAGATGCTTCTTTTTGCTCATATTTGGAGTTTGGACGGTTGAAAAGGTTGGAAACGAGCTTTACACATGAAAAAGGTAACTATTTACATGGTTTTCGTTCTTTTTCAGATCTGTGTCGCGACGGTAGACTGTTTTGTATGTCTACGCCTCCGTGGAGACTTACGATGCAGTCTATTTGTCAACGCACGGGTTAGTTTTGCAATTGACCAGACAAATTTTTTTTCTAACGCAGACTTCCCTAGTAGTCTCCGTCTTTACCTTTGACAACAAAAATAAAATTTTCGGTAGACTTACTAAGACGTCTACCTAAAAGAGGTTAGTTTTTCATTTGACTGAACTTTTGACTTTTCAAAATAGACTTCAACGGAAGTCTACAAAATGTAGACTGCCAACGAAGTCTATAAAAGGTCATTTTTGCATTTGACCAAAACTTTGACTTCGTGGAATAGGTTAGTTTTGTGTTTGACCAAAAAGTTTAAAAAACAATCAAAAATTTATTAAATTGTAGACTTCATATGCAGTCTTCTTATCTTAAAAAAAAAATGTAGACTGCATATAAAGTCTACTTTTTATTTTGGTCAATTGCAAAACCAACCCGTCGGATTTGAGAGTAGACTCCACAAGAAGTCTACACACCCGTAGACGTTCATTTCAATCTACTGATTTGAAGTCAAACTTGGTCAATTGCGAAACTAACCTCTTTCTAAAAAATTCAAACATGTAGACTGCATATGAAGTCTAGTTCTGAAAGTCAAATCTTGGATGAATTCTGGTCAATTCCAAAAAGTAACATTTTTAAATTGTAGTCTGAAATGAAAGTCTACATGTACAAAATCACAACTTTTATTCAACTATAGAAACCAACCCGTAAAATGGTCAATTGCAAAACCAACCCAAAGAGTAGACCTATTTGACAGTCTACGTCTGTAAACTGAAAATAATATCTACATCTTCAGAGACTGAATATTAAGTCTGCATAGAAAAATCTATACAAATGTGAATTTGTGTATTATTCATTAAATTTTTTCTAGTTTTTTTGTTTGACAGTGTGTGTTAGTTAATCCTAATGGGTTTGAGTGATTTTGAAAAGAATTTTTTTTATAATTATGAAGGTATAATTCATTTGATTTGACAATGTTGTTAGCTAATAATTGTAGACGTATTTGTAAGTCTTCGTTTATAGTTTTACTAGTAAGGCTGAGCTTGTTTCAAAGCTGAAGTCGGTGACTGTGGAATATAAATTTACATTCTCAGCATATAAGACAAGGAAAACTCTGCATGTGGCTAAGTGTCGTGTTCAAGGATGTGGTTGGAAACTTAGAGCAAGTGTGAAGCATGGGCCAAAGACATTTTGGGTGACAAAATATTCGAAAAGGATGAAGAATCAGAAAGGTTGAAGAATGTTCCTTGTGCATGATGGCTGTACACATGGTAAACTTCTTGAAATGACACAAGAAGATTATGATATGGACAACAAAATTGAGAAGATGGTGCTAACCTATTCCTTACCAGACATCATTTAAAACAAATGACTCCGAATAGGAAAATACTCCTCTTATGCCTGTCACGAATAATCGACAAGTACGGAACTTGATCGAGTTATCTAAGACACACTTTGTACGCCTTTGTGTATCAAGCATGCGCCAAATACACTAAAAAATTTTGATTGACTATATGTTAGATAATAAGTGTAGACGTTTTTGTAAATCGACAAATGTAGACTGCAGTTGAAGTCTACGTCGTAAATTCTATTAAAAGTGTATTTGTGTATTATTCATCATATTTTTTCATGATTTAATTATTTTACAGTGTATGTTAGTAAAATTTTAATGGTCTTGGATGAATTTCACAATTTAATGTGTTATAATTATACACTTGATACTTATTGCAAATTGTTTTGATTACTGTTATTCTTGAAAATTTTTGTGAAACTTTTGTATAGATTTTCTTCTTCTCACATGTGTGTTAGTTATTATTTTAGCTTATGGTGGTTTTACTTGTTTGGTTGGTTAGATCTTGTGAAAAAATTGATATCTAACAAAAAATTAATAATATCATACAAGTGAAAACAACTAAAAATGAATACAATGTTTATAGATTATGCATTGAAAAATTATTTAAAAATTAATATTTTATTATGAAGTTATTACAGAGCAATATATTAAAAAGTATTCTTGAGTATGTTTGATTTTTCATAATCTTGATGCTTCAAATAAAGTTTTGGAAAAGGTACCTGCAAAATAAGATAGAGTTATAAAAAAAACATAAGATAAAAAATGAAATCATATTTTAGTAGACTTTTTATTAAGTCTACGTAAAGTTATTGTTTAGTAGACTTTAGTTAAAGTCTACACTAATGGAAAATTTTCATATCTAAAAGTGTGCATTTAGAAAATTTGAAAATACTTTGTTCTGGAAAATATTTCAAAAATGGTTTTTTATCATCCTTGTAACAAAGCAAAAACATAATGTATGAATCTATAAATTTAGTTCATTATAAACACAAAATATCTTATAATGAATATATGGAAAGCTTACATTTTTTGGAAGATGATTTGAAAACATTGGAAGAGAATACCTGCAAAATAAAATAAAATTATGAAAAATAAGATAAAAATTAAAATCATATTTGAGTAAACTTCTAATGAAATATGCTTAAAAGTCAAGGCTAGTAGACTTCATATTTGAAGTCTACCAACAGTAAGTTTTAAGTAGATTTCAAATGAAGTCTACTCTATAAAAAAAAATAGATCTGAAAAATAAATACATTAAAAATATGAAATAAGTTTAAATCTAAAAAACTTTTAAAAATATGATTTAATAGACAAAATAGTTATAAATTAAAGACATGTTAATATGAATTTTAATATGTAACTTAATTTGAATATAAATACTAGAACACATATTTTAAATCTATAGATGTAAACCTTACATTTCTAGGAGGAGAAGAGAACAACTATGGAAGAAAATATCTGCAAAATAAGATAAAATTATTAAAGAACATAGAAAAAAATTAAAGTCATATTTTTGTATGCTTAAACTTTGTGGTTTAGTAAACTTCATATGAAGTCTGCAAGCTTTAGTAAACTTCTTTAGACTACACTGTCTGATAATTTTCAGATCTGAAAAAATCTATATATTTTGAAATGTGAAAATAATTTTAAATCTGAAAATTCTTTACATAATAGAATTTATAAGGTAAACTAGTAGCAAATTAATGTAGAGAGCTTGATCTATAAATTTATTTGAATATAAACATGTAAATACATATTTAAAATCTATTAATCTAAAACTTACATTTTTAGAGGAGATGATGAAATCCATGAGTGATAATACCTACAAAAAGATAATATTGTGAGAAATAAACATAAAAATACACATTTAAAATCTATAGATCTAAAACTTACATTTTTTAAAAGAGAAGATGAAAACCATGAATCATAATATCTAAAATGACAAGATAATATTGTGAGAAAGACTTGAGAAAATTTTAGAGAGAAAGAAGATAATGAGAGAGATTTAGAAACAACTGAGAGAATTTTAGAGAGAAGAGAGAAAGTTTTAGAGAGAAGGGAGAGAGTTTTAAAAACTTGTGCAGTCACTTTAGAGAGAGATTGTATAAATTTTGTTTATATAGGGAGATAAAAATGTAACTAGGTTAAAATTTACGATACTGTAGACTTCGTTTGAAGTCTACTAAAATTAAAATTTTGGAGTAGATCTTATAATAACATAGTAGACCTTTTTGAAAGTCTACTATAATAATTTAATTATAAATTATTATTTATTCTTTATTATTTTAATAATTTTAATATATGATTTATTAAATTTATTTCTTTATTTTTTAATAGTTATGGTATATGATTTCACTTTTTTATTCGTAAGGAACTTAACTTATTTTAAATATAATGATTTTTTGTAAAACAAATTGAAAAATATAGACTGAAAAAGACGTCTTCAGATAAATAGACTTTATTGTAGGTCTACAAAACCCTAAACCACAAATCTCAAACCCTAAATGTTTTGCTTGATAATCAAAAAGTCTCATTTATACAAAATATAAACTACTAAACATTAATATGCAGATTTAAGTTAATAAAACAAAATTTAAAATCTAACCCTATGAAATCAACTACTAAAAGACATAACATGTTAGAACCTTTTGTTTCTAAACTATGAACATAGTCTAACACATGATAACCAAATTAGTATATATTCTTCAAAATTGTTCGATTATATGAAATTTTAATTTATTTACTTCATATTATCCATTATATTGATGATTAGTTAAAAATATCACAATAATTATTTTTATACATTTTCAAAATTAAATTATTAGATCAAATTAGAGTGTAGACTACAAAACAAGTCTATAAAGTAGACTTCATAGGAAGTCTATATATATGTAGACTTCTTTTATTACGTATAGACTTCCAAAGGATAGAAACGTAAAATACATTTCTGTTTTTTGTTTGGTCATAAAGGTTAAATAGTACTTTCACTACTCCTTTAGGTTGGTTTTGCATTTGACTGAAAGTGGGGTACACTTTTACATTTAACTTGAATATTTGGGTTGGTTTTAGCAAATGTCCCTATATTAAAATTTATTTCCTATTTTGAAATTATAAATAAAGCCAATTTGATGATTTTAATTATTTGAAGCACTTTACAAACAAACAAAATGACAAAGACTAAGAGATAATAATTTTAAAAAATTAATCAATACATTTTAAAATGGACTGACACGTGTCAGTTACGAGGCATGTTTTAGCTATTTATTATGAGTTTATGTATGCAATTCAAATTCTTATTTAGTTTAGAAATGTTTTAGCAAGTTAATATTGTTTGAGTAAGTATTTTCCCTGGCTTCATAGTGCGGGCATGAATAAGCCGTTTTCCCGCCTAAATTATATTAGATTTAGACCCAAATAGTTTATAATACAGAGACACTAAAAATAAACAAACTTAAAAAAAAATAAGTTACGAGTGAGCGTCAAGTACATTTGTAGTTTTTTTTGGAATAATACGTTTGTATTTTTTTGGTCGTTTATACATTATGCTTTTAACTTTTTCCCGATCTCAATATGAAAAATTTCTGGTTCCGCCACTGATAGATACAGTCTTTCCTCCAACTACGAAGGAGATCACGGGAGACGTGTCAACCTTTGCGCATGGAATCACAAATGTTTTAAATTAAGTGATGTATAGATCGCCTTGATTTTTTTCCTACACATTAAAAATACAGAGAAACATAATTTAACAAAAAAAAGTACGATATAAACTGAGTGTATATACCTTTTGCTTTTTCTCAAAAATTGAAAGTATATTTTCTTTTAAAATTAGAAAACTTCATTTTCTCGTAAAAAAAACTATGTTATCTCGCAAATCCAAAAAAATATGTTTTCTATCAAAACCGTGAAATTACATTATGCTGACGTGACTCTAAAATTGTGGTTTTCCACCAAAATTGGAAAATTACTTTTTAATGTCAAAATCAAAAATTATGTTTCTTTCGAAAACCGTGAAACTAAGTTTTCCCACCAACTCTTTTGAAATTATTTTTTCCTAGCAAAACCGTAAAATTATGTTTTCTTACCAAAACCATAAAATTACGTTTTCGCCAAAATAAAAAAGTTACGTTTTTCACCAAAACCATGAAATTTCATGAAAAAATCATAAACTAAGTTTTTCTGTCAAATCCGTAAAATTATGTTTTCCCCGACAAAAGAGTAAAATATGTTTTCATGTCAACACCGTGAAATTATGTTTGTGCACTAAAATTGTAAAATTACATTTTCTCGTAAAAACTATGAAATAATTTTTTTCCCATCAAAACTGCAAATCTACGCTTTCTCAACAAAACTGTAAAGCCATGTTTTCTCGTCATAACCGTGGAATTAAGTTTTCTCATCAAAACCATAAAATTGTCTTTCCCACCAAAAACATGAAATTATATTTTTCCCATCAAAATCATGAAATCAAATTTTCCTGTCAAAATCATAAAATTATATTTTCTGCAAAACAGTGAAATTATGTTTTCCACCAAAATCATGAAATTACGTTTTCATCAATACTGTAAGATTTTTATTCTTGCAAACACCATGTTTTCCTATCAAAACGGTAAAATTATGTTCTTTTGCTAAAATCATGGAAATATGTTCCTGAAGTCATGGACAGTCATTGTCCATTTAGTCTTGGCCAATTGGACCATGGACCAATTCATTTTTTTGTCCAATTGGATATTTTAATTGGTCGCCTTCATAGCCCGTCTAAAATAAATCGGACTAGTCTAGCCCATCGATGACCCAACCAGTTGACAGCTTTTATTCTTCCTGTAAAACGAGAGATTGATGATTAGTCGAAGAACATGGTTGTGTATGCGACTCAACTGTAAGAAAAGAGAGAGAAGTGTCTCCACCAAAAAATAAAAGAAAAATATAAAAAATAAGAAAGTGTCTCCGATGCATCTCCGTCAGAGCTCCTCAAACTCCGTCTTCAAAGATATCTCTACGCGTCCCTGACCAATAATTCTGTAAGTTGATAAATAATCGCTTGATTTGGGTATAGGTTTACCATACAGTGTTTCACTATCAGGATGCTAAGACACAAAGAATTGGCTTTGTTACGGGCGTACCATATCAGGTCGGGGTGTCACCTGACACCACGCAAATATTAAGATATACATTATTTATTTCCCACATTGAAGCTTCATACGATAGGTATATTTCCTCTTTGTACCCATTTTTGATGATAGTTTTTTCTCTATTTATTTGTTGAACCCAGTTAATTAACACTAATCATGCGTCCGCCCCTGGTTTTGGCCGAATTGTATCAAAACTAAAATGTTATACAATCTCAGACGCACAAATTAAAAATCAGATACATACCATGAAAATTTAAAACATAGAAACTTGAAAATCAAACGAGTGTAATCAAATGAGATTATTTCCAAACCCCTCATAACTTGAAAAACACAAACAAAAATGTAGTAAACATATTTATAATTATTTTAATCATTCACGTTTGAAAGTTGCTAAGAACCATCGTGCATTAGAACATTGAACGGACAAACAAACAAATTGATTCAGTTTTTCAACTTCTTTGTATCAAGATTGAAAATGAATATGTCATTTCATCATATGGATTTACTGAATCAGAACCATTAAAGTAGATCGAGTTTCTCTTGATTCCTTCAATGTCCTTGGCAAGCACTGTGATACCCAACTCCAAAAGAATGGCCTCGTCTCCCAAAGAAAAAATCTCTTCCCACTTGCTCCCCGTCGATGAACCCATCTTGTAGATTTTAAAGTCCCATATGTACGACATACTCTCACGTACGCTATTAAGAATTAAAACATCTCCATCTACAGTGACTACCATAGAATTCTTATAACAAGCCAAATAGCGTTTGCACGGGATGGTCCCAGGATGTCTAATGGCTCCAGCTACTGTTCTGTTTACACATCCATCGACGCTTATTTCGAAAACTTGCGAGGGAACATGTCCGGAAAAATAAAAAATCGTGAGTTTATAATGATCGAGACAATAAATATTGTGATCCTTGTATACCATGTTATAACACTCGTAGATACATGGAAATTGCAATTGGGTGATTGGTTTCCCCGAGGTGTCTCCTTTCTTGATAGAAACCGCATTGTCTTCATCAAACATCCCTATAACAAGGTAATCTTTTGTTTTCTCGTCTATCCATAACACCGGAGAGATGAGCCCATAATCTGATTCAAAACTCGGTAGATTGATCCTCTGGCGTGTTAAGAGATCAAAGATATAGGGATTATATAGATAAACCTCTCGCGTATAAGTTATCATCAAAAGCCAGCTTCTATAAGTCGCCACACAATAACTCTTTCCAAAGTCGTTGCCAAGATCTTGAGTTTTGTAAACCTTGTCTTTTTCTTCAGGATTGAATAAGAGACCGTAGTTCTTGTCCTTTTGGATTAGAAACATCCAAGGGATTTGATTGTTTGGCTTAGATTGTCTGGAAGCGGAATACCAAGAGGGACAAACGGTTCTAGCTCGTTCGAAATCCGCAAATCCAAGACGATCGAAAACCAACCGCATGAGGTCTAGAGGAAGCTCGGACCAGCAATGGAGATTTCTTTTTGGTCCTGATCGAGTGACTTCCATAGTGGAGACAACATGAGAGGCCATCAGGCGAAATATGGGAGAAAATAGGGTTTTCGTTTTCTTTCTTTCTATTAGAGAAAGTTTATAAAGAGCTAACTCTCACCTCTTAGACATTAGAGACGTAGACAACTCTCGTATGTTTAGGTAAAGGTTATTGGTTACCCTTTAAATAAGACTAGTTTTTTTAACTTGGCTAAATTAATGGATCACTAAGTATTCATCCTAGTAGGGACAATTTAAAGAATATTAACTATAGTTTCATATATTTGCATCCTATCCAATTTTATTATTTCTTATATATCCAAATAAATCTTATATTCACATAGTAGCAAACCCAGTCTCTATTCTTAGGAACACATAAGAAGATGGTACACATATCTCTATTCATAGGCAAACTTGGTTAAAACACAAGAAGAAAATTGAAGGCCAAAAAAAATACCATTTTCTTACCAGTTATTATTAAAGCTTAAATTCAAAAAACAACAACGAAGAGAAACCCCTATAGATAGGATCACCCATTCCTGAAACTTGGTAAGAACCAACGAGCTTCAGTGAATGAAACAGAGGAAACAAGTTGTGGTAGTTGTTCAACCTTGTTTGTATCGAGATTGAATACAAAGATGTCAGTGTCGAACCAATCCATCTCATGAGCAGTGAAGTAAATGGAGTTACTAGTGATGCCTTCCTGGTCCTTGGCAAGCACTGTAATACCCAAATCTAAAATAATCGCCTCATCTCCCAAAGAAAAAATTTCCTTCCATTTAATGTTTCCATTTGATGAATCCATCTTGAAGATTCTAAAGTTCCATGAACAGGACATACAAGGACTTTTGCTCCTTACAATTAAGACATCTCCTCCTAAAGTGAGTACCACATTACTCCTCCTGCGAAGCTTATAGAATTCCCATGGTGCAGGCGATCTCATCCCGCCTATTTTTTTTATTTCTAGTTTTACGCAACCCCCTACGTTAACTCTGGAAACTTGCAGAGGAAACTCACCAGAAAAGTCGAAAATACGGAGTTCTTCTTCGGTGAGAGCATAGAGCTTGTGATCTTTGAATACCATGCCTTTTTGGGAACCTGACAACTGGTCCGAGATTTTTTTCCACGAGTTATCACCTTTCTTGAAATAAGCAAGATCTTCTCCTATAACAAGGTAATCTTTGCTTCTCTCGTCTATCCACAATATCGTATCGTAAGATCCGCTACAAGGGACAAGCATGCATGGTTGGTTAAGGTTTCAAGACAATGGAGATGCCACTACAAGGGACAAGCATGCATGGTGGGTTAAGGTCTCAAGACAATGGAGATGTCACTACAAGGGACAAGCATGTATGGTGGATTAAAGTCTCAAGACAATGGATTATTAGTTTATCATATCTCATCTACCATTTGCCATACTTGTAACCCTTATATATATGGGATGTTCCCATAAGCAAATCAATCAAGCAAATAAGATTCTCCTTATTTACTCTATCTCTCTCTACTTTCTAGATTAAACATCTCTCTCTCTCTTGTTCTTCACTATGTTCTTCAATTTCTAACATGGTATCAGAGCATCCAAGCTCTTGAACACCAAACTGCTTCCGCAAATTTACTCTATTCACCTTACTCTTTCACTTGTTTGGTTTACTTTCTTCATTTCTAGAGAACATATCTTGGCTTCCCTTGTTTTCTCTCTTGCCTAGCCTCAGAAATTCAAATTTCTCCTTGGCAAATTTTTTATTTTTTACCCGCTAGACAATAGCAAGCAAAGATGGAGCAGCACAAGCTAGTTAGGATTCCAGTCATCCTGAAAGGTCCTAACTACATTACCTGGTCGAGATTGACCAGGACAGCTCTTGGAGGAAGAGGTCTATGGGAGCACATCACCACAAGTGAGGCCCCAAGACAAATCACCCAAGGAGAAGATGGCAAGGAGGTTGTAGTGGTAGATGAAGGCAAATGGGGTCAGGAGGATCTCATGGTGCTGTCTATCTTGCAAGGCTCACTTGATACTCCTATCATGGAGTCTTACTCACATTGTGAGACTGCAAAGAAGCTATGGGATACCTTACACAAGGTATATGGCAACACTTCAAACCTCACCAGAATTTTTGAGGTTAAGAGGGCAATCAACAACTTACAGCAAGAGGAGATGGACTTCACCAAGCACCTTGGGAAGTACAGCCAGCTGTGGTCTGAACTTGAGATGCTGAGACCAAGTACCACTGATCCTAGTACACTAGAAGAGAGGCGTGAGCAAGACAAGGTCTTTGGATTGCTTCTCACACTCAACCCAAGCTTCAATGATGTACTTAAACACATATTGAGAGCTAAAGAGCTTCCAAGCTATGATGATGTGTGTGCTCAACTTCGGAAGGAGCTAGGCTCAGATGGTCTCTTTGGTGGAAAAGGGGAACTGTCTATGGCAAACAAAGCTGAGAAGATGGAGAGTGCTTCAGTCAACAAAGCACACTTCAAACCAAGAAGAGGAGGAGACAAGTCTGTGACTTGTGAGCACTGCAAGAATCTAGGCCACTCCAAAACCAATTGTTGGATCCTCCATCCTCACCTCAGACCTGCTTCAACCAACAGATACAACCAGGCCAAAGCACATGAAGCAAGAGCTCATGAAACCACAGTACCAGGCTCCATGCGCATAGGAGAAGATGGAAGAGCTATGATCTCAACCACCCACACTGGTGGATCCACATCCCATGCCATGTCCCAGCCATCCCCTGATGATGCCTTCATCCGCAAGTCAGACATTGAAGCCCTTATCAAAGCTATCAATGCAAACTCTGGTAACATCAGTGTCAATGCTTTAAATTCTATTCACAGTGCTTCACATACTACTAGACCTTTGATCATCGATTCGGGAGCTTCTCATCATATGATTAGGGATGCTAGACTGATTAGTGATGTTAAACCTGCTCTAGGGAGTGTAGTGATTGCTAATGGTGATAGAATTCCAATTGAAGGAGTAGGAAACTTGAAACTGTTTGATAAGGAGTCTCAAGCTTTTTATATGCCTACTTTCACATCCAACTTATTATCTGTTAAGAGAGCAACCAATGATCTAAATTGCAATGTTATTTTCAGTCCTAATGATGTGTGCTTTCAGGATATTAAGACCAGGAAGATGCTGGGAAAGGGTGTGAGCAAGGGAGAGCTTTACTTGCTTGAAAACACCAAGCTTTCAAATTTATCTTGTGCTTTCAATTCTGCTTCTGTGTTAGCTAGTGATGTTTTATGGCATGCTAGATTAGGTCATCCTCATTATCGTGCCTTAGGACTGATGTTACCTAATCTATCTTTAAAGAGTGGAAGTTGTGAGGCTTGTATTCTTGGTAAACATCAGAGATCTGTTTTCCCTAATTCTAAGACTATTTATGAAAATTGCTTTGATCTTGTGCACTCTGATGTTTGGACAGCACCTTGTATGTCTAGGGAGAACCATAAATATTTTGTTACATTCATAGATGAAAAATCAAAATATACATGGCTCACCTTGATTCAAACTAAAGATAGAGTTTTAGAAGCTTTTATTAACTTCCAAAACTATGTATCTAACCATTTCAATTCCAAGATCAAAATTTTTAGGTCTGATAATGGCGGAGAATATACAAGCACTGCTTTCAAACATCACTTAGCAAATCATGGCATAATCCATCAAACAAGTTGCCCATACACACCACAACAAAATGGAGTTGCTGAAAGGAAGAATCGCCATCTTATGGAGGTTGCAAGGAGCATGATGTTCCATACCAATGTTCCAAAGAGGTTCTGGGGAGATGCTGTGGTCTCAGCATGTTATTTGATCAACAGGATCCCCACCAAAGTCCTCCAAGATAACTCTCCCTTTCAGGTATTAAACAAAATAAAACCTCCAATTGATCACTTGCGTGTTTTTGGGTGTGTGTGCTATGTCTTGATACCAGGGGAACAGAGAAACAAGCTTGAAGCCAAGAGTGTCAAAGGCATGTTCATAGGATATACTCATGCGCAGAAGGGGTACAAGTGCTACATACCTGAATCAAGAAGAGTTATGGTCTCAAGGGATGTTAAGTTTGTGGAATCAAAGGGATACTATGATGAGAAGAGTTGGGAAAGCCTTCAGGATCTCTCACAAGGATCTTCAGATAGGGCAAACAACTTGAGAATCATTCTGGAAAACCTAGGCATCAGCCAGCCTCAAACAAGTGGCGTACCGAGCACTTCACATATACCTCCAGTTGTGGATGAAGCTACATCAATTGAAGAAGCAGTCCATCCTGATCATGAGGGGGGAAACCAACCTAATTTGCAAGTTATCCATGAGGAAGCTATCCCTGAAGAAGATATCCATGACGAAGCTATCCACGAGGAAGCTATCCAAGAAGAAGCTATCCAAGAAGAAGTTGTTAATGATCAAGATGGAATGCAACAAGAAGTTCAACCATTAAGGAGGAGTACAAGGGTGAAGAAACCATCTCAGTGGATGGACACCAAAGTATACTTCAACAACAATGCAGTAGCTCATCCTATCCAAGCAACATGTTCTTTTGCGAGACTATCTGAAGAGCATGTAGTCTTCATCAGCAACCTAGATCAAGAGTATGTACCAAAGACTTATGAAGAAGCCATGAAGCATGAAGAGTGGAGAGCGTCAGTTGGGGATGAAGTTGGTGCCATGATCAAGAATGATACTTGGTATGAAACTGAGCTCCCCAAAGGAAAGAAAGCTGTTACAAGCCGTCTACTCTTCACCATCAAGTACCTTGCCAATGGGAAACCAGAAAGAAAGAAAACAAGGCTAGTTGCAAGAGGATACACCCAAGTCTATGGAGAAGACTATCTGGATACATTTGCACCAGTAGCTAAACTCCACACCATAAGAATTCTACTCTCATTGGCAGTGAACTTGGAATGGGATTTATGGCAGATGGATGTCAAAAATGCTTTTCTTCAAGGAGAGCTGGAGGATGAGGTTTACATGAGGCCACCTCCGGGTATGGAAGACATGGTCAAGCCAGGGAATGTCCTAAGGTTGAAGAAAGCAATATATGGGTTAAAACAGTCACCAAGGGCTTGGTACCACAAACTGAGTACAACTCTCAATGGAAGAGGGTTTGTAAAGTCAGAAGCTGATCATACACTCTTCACACTCACAAGCAAGCAAGGAATTGTGGTGATTCTTATTTATGTAGATGATATTATCATCACAGGAAGTGACAAGGAAGGTATTATCTCAACCAAAGTCTTTCTTAAGTCTACTTTTGATATTAAAGATTTGGGTGAGCTAAAGTACTTTCTAGGGATAGAAATATGCCGCTCTAAAGAGGGGCTTTTCTTATCTCAAAGGAAGTACACACTTGATCTTTTGAATGAGGCAGGAAATCTTGGAGCGAAAGTAGCCAAGACTCCACTAGAAGATGGGTATAAGGTGCTGCGTGAGGGGGAGATTGAAGACAAGCCCTATACTGACGTTAAACACTATAGAAGAATTGTAGGAAAGCTGATATACCTCACCATCACCAGGCCTGATGTATGCTTTGCAGTTAACCAAGTAAGCCAGAATATGCAAGCTCCCAAGATACACCATTGGAACATGGTTGAAAGGATCCTAAGATACCTAAGAGAGGCGCCAGGGCAAGGAGTGTGGATGGGATGCAACAAAAATACAGAGATAGTTGGGTATTGTGATGCTGATTGGGCAGGAGACAGAGTGGATAGGAGATCCACTACCGGCTATTGTACATTTATTGGAGGCAATCTTGTCACTTGGAAGAGCAAGAAACAGAAGATAGTGTCATGCTCAAGTGCTGAAGCTGAATATAGGGCAATGAGGAAGCTCACTAGTGAGTTGATTTGGATCAGAAACCTACTTCGAGACTTGGGTATAGAGACATCAACTCCAATCACCATGCATTGTGATAATCAAGCAGCAATACACATAGCTTCCAACAGTGTGTTCCATGAGAGGACTAAACACATTGAGGTGGATTGTCATAAAGTTAGGCAAGCAGTGGAACAAAGGATCATCTTACCCTGCTACACAAGAAGTGAGGATCAACTAGCTGACATCTTTACCAAGGCTGCAAGCACCAAGGTTTGCGAGTTCATACATTCCAAGTTAGGACTCGTAGATTTTTCATCACACTAATCCTCTTAGCCATGAAGTGTTCTACTCTTTTTCCTTGGCTTGGTTTTTATCCCATGAGGTTTTTCCAAGCTAAAGGTTTTAATGAGGGAATGCTTCATGGTTTCCAAGTTTGACCAGTCCCTATGGTCAAGCTTGAGGGGGAGTGTGAAGATGAAGCAATAAGAAACAAGATGATTGGTTAAGGTCTCAAGACAATGGAGATACCACTACAAGGGACAAGCATGCATGGTTGGTTAAGGTCTCAAGACAATGGAGATGCCACTACAAGGGACAAGCATGCATGGTGGGTTAAGGTCTCAAGACAATGGAGATGTCACTACAAGGGACAAGCATGTATGGTGGATTAAAGTCTCAAGACAATGGATTATTAGTTTATCATATCTCATCTACCATTTGCCATACTTGTAACCCTTATATATATGGGATGTTCCCATAAGCAAATCAATCAAGCAAATAAGATTCTCCTTATTTACTCTATCTCTCTCTACTTTCTAGATTAAACATCTCTCTCTCTTGTTCTTCACTATGTTCTTCAATTTCTAACAGTTATCACCTTTCTTGAAATAAGCAAGATCTTCTCCTATAACAAGGTAATCTTTGCTTCTCTCGTCTATCCACAATATCGTATCGTAAGATCCGCACGATATAGGTAGATTGATCCTCTCGAGGGTTAAAAGATTTAAAATGTAAAGACGTTCATGAGGTAAAGTCGCCATCAAAAGCCAGCTTCTACAAGTCGCCAAACATACACTACTTGCCAAGTCGTCGCCAAGATGTTGAGTTTTGTAGAGCTTTTCTTCTCTATCTTCAGGATTGAACAAGAGAAAGTAATTCTTTTCCTCGGGGAGTAGAATCATCCAAGGGATCTTATTGTTTGGCTTAGATTGTCTAGAACCAGATAGCCAAGATGAACAAACTGATTTAGCACGTTCGAAATCGGTAAATCCAAGGCGCTCGAAGATCAGTTGCATGAGATCTAGAGGAAGCTCGGACCAACAATGAAGAGGAGGAGGAGATTGGGCTCAGGCTAACGGTAGTGAAGACATCTCACGAAATCTTAACGGTGAAGCCTTCAATTTTGGGAGAAAATATTAGATTTTTAGGTTTATGGAAAACCTTAGTTTGATACATGTCCATAAGACATATGTACATATACTAAAAAAAAAAAAATTATAAACATAAAATCATATTTGTTACTTTTTTAGAAAAGAGAATCATTAGAGTCATTAAGAGTTATTCTTAATGCATATTCATAATTTTAGAAGAAAAAAGTATTATTTTCATTATTTCCAAAATTCATCAAATTTTAAATAAGAATATAATATTTTCATTATTTCCAAATTTATCAAATTCTAAACAAAGTATATAATATCCGAAACTAATGAATTATAGATTTGTTGCAGACTTGCATATCTCAGTAGGACCGTATACAACTCATTTTTCCAAGTAATAAAAATCTCATTTAAAAAAAAATTTCTTTTAAAAATGACTCAAAATTTCAAGTCAAACACAAAAATAAACTATTTTTTTTTTGAAACTTATTTTGTCCTATTCACCCTAGAAGTTTTAGTTATTCACGAAAATGCCTTTATTTTTTTCTTTTTTCTTCCAAAAATAATGGTTTTACCTTACCATCCTCATCTTCACCAAATATCTACAACTTTGCCATTGACATCTATACCTCAACCACCATGAATTACCAAATTGAAAGTGTTAATGCCCTAAAGTTTCGAATTTTTCCTCATCCTTTCTCATTTTCTATCCACTAAAACCACATATCTTGCACTTTCTCTCAAAATTCATCAAAAAAAATTGAAGATTTTGATTACAAATTATGTAAGGTTCATAAGCTCACGATTCTTGGTGATTAACGAGTAGATAGCTGTTGTGGTGAAGTTCTGGGTGGCTGGAGAAACCACACAAGTCATCTCACGAGTTCAAGGTATGAAATCGCGAAACACATTTTATTTTCCAGATCTGTTCGACGAAGAAGACTTAAGTCTTCTAGTCAATGCATATGTTAATTTTGCAATTGACCTTTTGTGTGTTTTTAATAGACGACTTCCCTATATGTCTTCTAACTTTTCTTTATAAACAAAAAAAATTGAAATTTTAAAAGAAGTCTTCTCGGATAAACATGTTAGTTTTAAATTTGACCGAAGTTCGTCAGAAATTTGACTTTTTGTAGAAGACTTTTAAGGAAGTCTTCCTGGAGAAAACTTCTACAGAAGTCTTCTGAAAATCTTCCCTAAGTCTTCTCAATGCCGGAAGATGTCTGCATAAGTTACTTTTAAAATTGAAAAATAATAGTAAAACATTTAATATCAATGAGAAGACTTTAGAAGTCTTCTTATAAATAATAGTATAAGAAGACTTCTTCCCTAGAAGTCTTCTCTCGTGGGCAAATGTTTGACCAAAACCCAGAATTAAACTCGAGAAGACTTCTAAAGAAGTCTTATCTCGAAAAGTCAAATATAGTCAATTGCAAAAGTAATCCAGCAGACTTCTTGCAATATTGAGAAAACTTTCGGAAGACTTAGAGAAGACTTCTTTTGAAGTATTCTTCAGGTAGACTTCCCTAGAAGTCTTCTACAAAAAGTCAAAATTCTGACCAACTTCGGTCAAATTCAAAAGTAACATGTTTATTCGAGAAGACTTCAAAGTCTTCTCTGGGAATTTAGAAAAAAAGTTTCAATTTCAAAAGTAAGCCAATATTTACAAAGGAAGACTTCCGAAGATGTCTTATGTAGATTAGAATTCTTAAGAAGTCTTCCTTCGTAAATTTGCAATTGCAAAAATGACCTTAACAGAAGACTTCTACGTAAATCTTAATTAAACTTCAAATACATCCAAAATTAAAATGAAATTTTCATATTTTCTTGCTAATTCATGTTTATTAGTCAATATTGGGACTACTGAGTCGAATTCATAACTTTATTGGTGATAATTATGAAGTTACAAACATTGATGTTTAATAATGTTTCTAGCTAAACAGAGAAGTTTTCTGTAAGTCTTCCTCATAAGTGTTAACTTTCAAAAGTGTTAAGTAACTTCAAGAATATCAAGTCATGTGATTTAATGTGTCTTTTTAGATCATAAGATACAATTTTTAACTTACATGAAATTTAAAAAATTTCAACTTTCACTTAAAATTCAAGTTTGTTCTTTTGTGAATTTGACTAATTTTTTTTGTGAAGTCTTCTCTCTTAGTTTTAGTAAATTTGACTAAGTTTTGTGTTGTTGTGTTTTGTTATGAGTGGGTAGAATGGTTAAAAAAATTCTTTTGATTAACATTTCTTTAAGTTTACAAAAGAATTCACAACTGAATAGTGCACATACAAATCATAAAACAGACCATACACAAAACTATTACACATGGAACTAGATATCCTTTCTCAACATAGATAAGCTTGATCTCCACTTGACATCATTCATTTGTACCACTTTGGGCATAAGACTGGAAGACTTCCCGAAGACTTCGTGGGAAGTCTTCTAGCATAAAATACATTAGAAGACTTCTCAAGAAGTCTGCCAAGAGTCTTCCGAGAGTTTCTGAGAGTCTTCCAAGAGTCTTCTGAGAAATCTTCCAAAGTCTAACTCATATCTGAAAAATCTGCATATTCAAAAGCATTCAAATGACTTCAAACAGAGAAATCTTCAAAAATAATTTTTTACACTTAAATGATAAATAAAACAATCAAATTAGGTTGAATCTATAATTTTTTAGAATCTAATATATAAAACACACAATACATATCCAAAATTTGTATAACTTTGAGCAGAAAACTTTGGAAGACTTCCTGAAGACTTTGTGGGACGTCTTCTAGCATAAAATGCATTAGAAGACTTCCCAAGAAGTCTTCCGAGAGTCTTCCAAAAGTCTTCTGAGAAGTTCTCCAAAGTCTGATTTAGATCTGAAAATTTTACATATTCAAAAGCATTCAAATAGCTTCAAAACAGAGAAAACTTCAAAAACAATTTGTTATGCTTAATAATAAACAAAAAACTGTCACATTAGGTTGAATTTATAACTTTTTAAAATCAAATACGTAAAACACAAAAAATACATATCCAAAATTTGTACCACTTTGGGCAGAAGTATTCTTTCAGAATTTTTCATCAATAGGTTGCATTTTTTAAATAATTTTTAATAAACCTCAAACTTTTCGAAAGTTTTCATTTAAATAGAGACCTATTGTAGATTTAGGATTGTCATTTAGAAATTAGGATAACAATAATTTTTGTTGATATATAAGTATTCTTTCAGATTTTTTCTTAGATTTTATTAAAATAATTTTTACAAAAGCTGCTATTTTTGGAATGTTTTCATTTTTATAGAGAACTGTTGTAGATTTGGGATTGTGACTTAGAAATAAGAATAAAAAGAATTTGTTTTGATAGATGAATATTCTTTCAGAATTTTTCATCAATAGGTTTCATTTTTCAATAATTTTTACAAAAACTGCTATTTTTGGAAAGTTTTCATTTCTATAGAGTACTGTTTTAGATTTGGGATTGTGACTTTGAAATAAGGATAACAAGAATTTTCGTTGATAGATGAGTATTTTTCAGAATTTTTCATCAATAGTTTGTATTTTCAATAATTTTTACGAAAGCTGCTCTTTTTGGAAAGTTTTTTATTTCTATAGAGAACTATTGTAGAAATAAGGATAACAACAATTTTTTTTATAGATGAGTGTTAGGATTGTCATTTAGAAATTAGGATAACAATAATTTTTGTTGATATATAAGTATTCTTTCAGATTTTTTCTTAGATTTTATTAAAATAATTTTTACAAAAGCTGCTATTTTTGGAATGTTTTCATTTTTATAGAGAACTGTTGTAGATTTGGGATTGTTACTTAGAAATAAGAATAACAAGAATTTGTTTTGATAGATGAATATTCTTTCAGAATTTTTCATCAATAGGTTTCATTTTTTAATAATTTTTACAAAAACTGCTATTTTTGGAAAGTTTTCATTTCTATAGAGTACTGTTTTAGATTTGGGATTGTGACTTTGAAATAAGGATAACAAGAATT
This sequence comes from Brassica napus, assembly GCF_020379485.1. Lineage (NCBI taxonomy): Eukaryota > Viridiplantae > Streptophyta > Magnoliopsida > Brassicales > Brassicaceae > Brassica > Brassica napus. The sequence continues at coordinate 48,528,100 of NC_063450.1, read as the reverse complement.
TTCGTTGATAGATGAGTATTTTTCAGAATTTTTCATCAATAGTTTGTATTTTCAATAATTTTTACGAAAGCTGCTCTTTTTGGAAAGTTTTTTATTTCTATAGAGAACTATTGTAGAAATAAGGATAACAACAATTTTTTTTATAGATGAGTGTTCTTTCAGAATTTTTCATCAATAGGTTGCATTTTTTAAATAATTTTTAATAAACCTCAAACTTTTGGAAAGTTTTCATTTAAATAGAGACCTATTGTAGATTTGGGATTGTCATTTAAAAATTAGGATAACAAGAATTTTTGTTGATATATAAGTATTCTTTCAGATTTTTTCTTAGATTGCATTTTTAAAATAATTTATACAAAAGCTGCTATTTTTGGAAAGTTTTCACTTTTATAGAGAACTGTTGTAGATTTGGGATTGTGACTTAGAAATAAGAATAACAAGAATTTGTTTTGATAGATGAATATTCTTTTAGAATTTTTCATCAATAGGTTTCATTTTTCAATAATTTTTACAAAAACTGTTATTTTTGGAAAGTTTTCATTTCTATTGACTACTGCTTTAGATTTGGGATTGTGACTTTGAAATTAGGATAACAAGAATTTTCGTTGATAGATGAGTATTTTTTCAGAATTTTTCATCAAAAGTTTGTATTTTTCAATAATTTATAAGAAATCTGCTCTTTTTGGAAAGTTTTTTTATTTCTATAGAGAACTATTGTAGAAATAAGGATAACAAGAATTTTTTTTATAGATGAGTGTTCTTTCAGAATTTTTCATCAATAGGTTGCATTTTTAAATAAATTTTAATAAACCTCAAACTTTTGGAAAGTTTTCATTTAAATAGAGACCTATTGTAGATTTGGGATTGTCATTTAGAAATTAGGATAACAAGATTTTTTGTTGATATATAAGTATTTTTTCTTATTTTTTCTTAGATTGCATTTTTAAAATATTTTTTACAAAAGCTGCTATTTTTAGAAAGTTTTCATTTTTATAGAAAACTGTTGTAGATTTGGGATTGTGACTTAGAAATTATGATAACAAGAATTGTTGTTAATAGATGAATATTCTTTCAGAATTTTTCATTAATAAGTTGCATTTTTTATATAATTTTTTAAAAAACTTCATGTTCTTGGAAAGTTTTCATTTATATAGAGAACTATTGTAGATTGTCACTTAGAAATTAGGATAACAAAAAATTTTGTTGATAAATGAGTATTCTTTCAGATTTTTTTTCTTCCAAAGATTGCATTTTTTAAATAATTTTTACAAAAGCTGCTATTTTTTGGAAAATTTTCATTTTTATAGAGAACTATTGTAGATTTAGGATTGTGAATTAGAAATAAGGATAGCAAGAATTTGTTTTGATAGATGAGTATTCTTTCAGAATTTTTCATCAATAAGTTACATTTTTCAATAGTTTTTACAAAAACTGCTATTTTTGAAAAGTTTTCATTTTTATAGAGTACTATCATAGATTTGGGGTTGTGAATATAAAATTAGGATAACAAGAATTTTTATTGATAGATGAGTATTCTTTCAGAATTGTTCATCAATAGGTTGCATTTTTTAAATAATTTTTTTTTAACCTCCTATTTTTGGAAAGTTTTCATTTACATAGAGAACTATTGTCGATTGTCACTTAGAAATTAGGATAACAAGAATTTTTGTTGATAGATGAGTATTCTTTCAGAATTTTTCATCAATAAGTTACATTTTTCAATAGTATTTACAAAAACTGCTATTTTTGGAAAGTTTTCATTTTTATAGAGTACTATTATAGATTTGGGGTTATGACTTTAAAATTAGGATAACAAGAATTTTCGTTGATAGATGAGTATTCTTTCAGAATTGTTCATCAATAGGTTGCATTTTTTAAATAATTTTTAAAAAACCTCTTATTTTTGGAAAGTTTTCATTTACATAGAGAACTATTGTAGATTTGGATTGTCACTTAGAAATTAGTATAACAAGAATTTTCTTTGATATATAAGTATTCTTTCAAAAAACTTTATCAGTAGGTTGCATTTTTAAAATAATTTTTTATAAAACTCATATTTTTGGAAAGTTTTCATTTAAATAGACAACTAATTTAGATTGTGGATTGTCACTTAGAAATTAGGATAACAAGAATTTTTGTTGATATTTAAGTATTCTCTCAGATTTTTTTCTTCCATAGATTGCATTTTTAAAACAATTTTTTACAAAACCTGCTATTTTTGGAAAATTTTTATTTTTATAGAGAACTGTTGTAGATTTGAGATTGTGACTTAGAAATAAGGATAACAAGAATTTGTTTTGATAGATGAGTATTCTTTCATAATTTTCCATCAATGGCTTACATTTTTCAATATATTTTTTCATAAAACTGCTATTTTTGGAAAGTTTTCATTTATATAGAGTACTATTGTAGATTTGGGTTTGTGACTTTGAAATTAGGATAACAAGATTTTTCTTTGATAGATGAGTATTTTTCAGAATTTTTCATTAATAGGTTGCATTTTCTCAATAGTTTTTACGAAAGCTGCTATTATTGGAAAGTTTTTATTTCTATTTAGAACTATTGTAGATTTGAGATTGTGACTTAGAAATTAGGATAACTAGAATTTTGTTGATAGATGAGTATTCTCTCACTAAATTTCATCAATAGTTTGACTTAGGAATTAGTATAACATGAATTTTTGTTAATAGATGAGTATTCTTTCAAAAAATTTCATCAATACGTTGTACGTTTTAAATAATTTTTAAAAAAGCTCATGTTTTTGGAAATTTTTCATTTACATAGAGAACTATTGTAGATTTAGGATTGTAACTTAGAAACTAGTATAACAAGAATTTTTGTTAATCGATGGGCCTAGTATTTTTTTAAAAAATATTTCATCAATAGGTTGCATTTTTTAAATAAGTTTTAAAAAACCTCATATTTTTGGAAATTTTCATTTATATAGAGAACTATTGTAAATTGGGGATTGTCACTTATAAATTAGGATAACAAGAATTTTTGTTGATATTTAAGTGTTCTTTCAGATTTTTTCTTCCATAGATTGGATTTTTAAAACAATTTTTTACAAAACCTGCTATTTTTGGAAATTTTTCATTTTTATAGAGAACTGTTGTAGATTTGAGATTGTGAATTAGAAATTAGGATAACAAGAATTTTTTTAGATAGATGAGTATTCTTTAATAATTTTCCATCAATGGATTACATTTTTCAATATATTTTTACAAAAACTGCTAATTTTGGAAAGTTTTCATTTGTATAGAGGACTATTGTAGATTTGGGGTTGTGACTTTGAAATTAGGATAACAAAAATTTTCTTTTATAGATGAGTATTTTTCAGAATTTTTCATTAATAGGTTGCATTTTCTCAATAATTTTTACGAAATCTGCTATTTTTGGAAAAATTTTATTTCTATAGAGAACTATTGTAGATTTGGGATTGTGACTTAGAAATTAGTATTTTGTCACAAAAGTTTGTTGATAGATGAGTATTCTCTCACAAAATTTCATCAATAGTTTGACTTAGAAATTAGTATAACATGAATTTTTGTTAATAGATTAGTATTCTTTCAAAAAATTTATCAATAGGTTGCACTTTTTAAATAATTTTTAAAAAACCTCCTGTTTTTGGAAATTTTTCATTTATATAGAGAACTATTGTAGATTTAGGATTGTAACATAGAAATTAGTATAACAAGAATTTTTGTTAATAGATGGATATTTTTCAGAATTTTTCATCAATAGGTTGCATTTCTTAAATAAGTTTTAAAAAACCTCTAATTTTTGGAAATTTTCATTTATATAGAGAACTATTGTAGATGTGGGACTGTCACTTAGAAATTAGGATAACAAGAATTTTTGTTGATATATAAGTATTCTTTCAGATTTTTCTTCAATAGAATCCATTTCTTAAATACTTTTTACAACAACTGATGTTTTTGGAAAGTTTTCATATGTATAGAGAACTGTTGTAGACTTGGGATTGTGACTTAGAAACAAGGACAACAAGAATTTGTTTTAATATATGAGTATTCTTTCAGATTTTGTTGATATTTAAGTATTTTTTCAGATTTTTTTTCTTCCATAGGTTGCATTTTTAAAACAATTTTTTACAAAACCTGCTATTTTTGGAAAATTTTCATTTTTTATAGAGAACTGTTATAGATTTGGGATTGTGACTTAGAAATAAGGATAACAAGAATTTTTTTTGATAGATGAATATTCTTTCATAATTTTCCATCAATGGGTTACATTTTTCAATACATTTTTACAAAAACTGCTATTTTTGGAAAGTGTTCATTTGTATAGAGTACTATTGTAGATTTGGGGTTCTGACTTTGAAATTAGGATACCAAGAATTTTTTTTGATAGATGAGTATTTTTCAGAATTTTTCATTAATAGGTTGCAGTTTCTCAATAATTTTTACCAAAACTGTTATTTTTGGAATTTTTTTATTTATATAGAGAACTATTGTATATTTGGGATTGTGACTTAGAAATTAGGATAACCAGAATTTTATTGATAGATGAGTATTTTCTCACTAAATTTCATCAATAGTTTGACTTAGAAATTAATATAACATGAATTTTTGTTAATAGATGAGTATTCTTTCAAAATAATTCATCAATAAGTTGCACTTTTTAAATAATTTTTAAAACACCTCCTCTTTTTGGAAATTTTTCATTTACATAGAGAACTATTTTTGATTTAGAATTGTAACTTAGAAACAAGTATAACAAGAATTTTTCTTAATAGATGGGTATTTTTTTCAAAATATTTCATCAATAGGTTGCATTTTTTAAATAAGTTTTAAAAAACCTCATATTTTTGGAAATTTTCATTTACATAGAGAGCTATTGTAGATTGGGGATTGTCACTTAAAATTTAGGATAACAAAAATTTTTGTTGATATTTAAGTATTCTTTCAGATATTTTCTTCCATAGATTGCATTTTTAAAACAATTTTTTACAAAACCTGCTATTTTTGAAATTTTTTTATTTTTATAGAGAACTGTTGTAGATTTGGGATTGTGACTTAGAAATAAGGATGACAAAAAACATTTTTGATAGATGATTATTCTTTCATAATTTTCCATCAATGGGTTACATTTTTCAATATATTTTCACAAGAAAACTGCTAATTTTGAAAAGTTTTCATTTGTATAGAGTACTATTATAGATTTGGGGTTGTGACTTTGAAATTAGGATAACAAGAATTTTCTTTTATAGATGAGTATTTTTAAGAATTTTTCATTAATAGGTTGCATTTTCTCAATAATTTTTACGAAAGCTGCTATTTTTGGAAAGTTTTTATTTCCATAGAGAACTGTTGTAGATTTGGGATTGTGACTTAAAAATTAGGATACCGAGAATTTTGTTGATAGATGAGTATTCTTTGAGATTTTTTCTTCTATATAGATTGCATTTTTTAAATAATTCATACAAATACTGCTAATTTTTGGAAATTTTTCATTATTATAGAGAACTGTTGTAGATTTGGGATTGTGACTTAGAAATAAGGATAGCAAGAATTTGTTTTGATAGAAGAGTATTCTTTCAGAATTTTTCATCAATAAGTTACATTTTTCAATAGTATTTACAAAAACTGCTATTTTTGGAAAGTTTTCATTTTTATAGAGTACTATTATAGATTTGGGGTTATGACTTTAAAATTAGGATAACAAGAATTTTCGTTGATAGATGAGTATTCTTTCAGAATTGTTCATCAATAGGTTGCATTTTTTAAATAATTTTTAAAAAACCTCTTATTTTTGGAAAGTTTTCATTTACATAGAGAACTATTGTAGATTTGGATTGTCACTTAGAAATTAGTATAACAAGAATTTTCTTTGATATATAAGTATTCTTTCAAAAAACTTTATCAGTAGGTTGCATTTTTAAAATAATTTTTTATAAAACTTCTATTTTTGGAAAGTTTTCATTTAAATAGACAACTAATTTAGATTGTGGATTGTCACTTAGAAATTAGGATAACAAGAATTTTTGTTGATATTTAAGTATTCTCTCAGATTTTTTTCTTCCATAGATTGCATTTTTAAAACAATTTTTTACAAAACCTGCTATTTTTGGAAAATTTTTATTTTTATAGAGAACTGTTGTAGATTTGAGATTGTGACTTAGAAATAAGGATAACAAGAATTTGTTTTGATAGATGAGTATTCTTTCATAATTTTCCATCAATGGCTTACATTTTTCAATATATTTTTTCATAAAACTGCTATTTTTGGAAAGTTTTCATTTGTATAGAGTACTATTGTAGATTTGGGTTTGTGACTTTGAAATTAGGATAACAAGATTTTTCTTTGATAGATGAGTATTTTTCAGAATTTTTCATTAATAGGTTGCATTTTCTCAATAGTTTTTACGAAAGCTGCTATTTTTGGAAAGTTTTTATTTCTATTTAGAACTATTGTAGATTTGGGATTGTGACTTAGAAATTAGGATAACTAGAATTTTGTTGATAGATGAGTATTCTCTCACTAAATTTCATCAATAGTTTGACTTAGGAATTAGTATAACATGAATTTTTGTTAATAGATGAGTATTCTTTCAAAAAATTTCATCAATACGTTGTACGTTTTAAATAATTTTTAAAAAAGCTCATGTTTTTGGAAATTTTTCATTTACATAGAGAACTATTGTAGATTTAGGATTGTAACTTAGAAACTAGTATAACAAGAATTTTTGTTAATCGATGGGCCTAGTATTTTTTTTAAAAATATTTCATCAATAGGTTGCATTTTTTAAATAAGTTTTAAAAAACCTCATATTTTTGGAAATTTTCATTTATATAGAGAACTATTGTAAATTGGGGATTGTCACTTATAAATTAGGATAACAAGAATTTTTGTTGATATTTAAGTGTTCTTTCAGATTTTTTCTTCCATAGATTGGATTTTTAAAACAATTTTTTACAAAACCTGCTATTTTTGGAAATTTTTCATTTTTATAGAGAACTGTTGTAGATTTGATATTGTGAATTAGAAATTAGGATAACAAGAATTTTTTTGATAGATGAGTATTCTTTAATAATTTTCCATCAATGGGTTACATTTTTCAATATATTTTTACAAAAACAGCTAATTTTGGAAAGTTTTCATTTGTATAGAGGACTATTGTAGATTTAGGGTTGTGACTTTGAAATTAGGATAACAGGAATTTTCTTTTATAGATGAGTATTTTTCAGAATTTTTCATTAATAGGTTGCATTTTCTCAATAATTTTTACGAAATCTGCTATTTTTGGAAAAATTTTATTTCTATAGAGAACTATTGTAGATTCGGGATTGTGACTTAGAAATTAGTATTCTGTCACAAAATTTTGTTGATAGATGAGTATTCTCTCACAAAATTTCATCAATAGTTTGACTTAGAAATTAGTATAACATGAATTTTTGTTAATAGATTAGTATTCTTTCAAAAAATTTATCAATAGGTTGCACTTTTTAAATAATTTTTAAAAAACCTCCTGTTTTTGGAAATTTTTCATTTATATAGAGAACTATTGTAGATTTAGGATTGTAACATAGAAATTAGTATAACAAGAATTTTTGTTAATAGATGGATATTTTTCAGAATTTTTCATCAATAGGTTGCATTTCTTAAATAAGTTTTAAAAAACCTCTAATTTTTGGAAATTTTGATTTATATAGAGAACTATTGTAGATGTGAGACTGTCACTTAGAAATTAGGATAACAAGAATTTTTGTTGATATATAAGTATTATTTCAGATTTTTCTTCAATAGAATCCATTTCTTAAATACTTTTTACAACAACTGATGTTTTTGGAAAGTTTTCATATGTATAGAGAACTGTTGTAGACTTGGGATTGTGATTTAGAAATAAGGACAACAAGAATTTGTTTTAATATATGAGTATTCTTTCAGATTTTGTTGATATTTAAGTATTTTTTCAGATTTTTTTCTTCCATAGGTTGCATTTTTAAAACAATTTTTTACAAAACCTGCTATTTTTGGAAAATTTTCATTTTTTATAGAGAACTGTTGTAGATTTGGGATTGTGACTTAGAAATAAGGATAACAAGAATTTTTTTTGATAGATGAATATTCTTTCATAATTTTCCATCAATGGGTTACATTTTTCAATACATTTTTACAAAAACTGCTATTTTTGGAAAGTGTTCATTTGTATAGAGTACTATTGTAGATTTGGGGTTCTGACTTTGAAATTAGGATACCAAGAATTTTCTTTGATAGATGAGTATTTTTCAGAATTTTTCATTAATAGGTTGCAGTTTCTCAATAATTTTTACCAAAACTGTTATTTTTGGAATTTTTTTATTTCTATAGAGAACTATTGTATATTTGGGATTGTGACTTAGAAATTAGGATAACTAGAATTTTATTGATAGATGAGTATTTTCTCACTAAATTTCATCAATAGTTTGACTTAGAAATTAATATAACATGAATTTTTGTTAATAGATGAGTATTCTTTCAAAAAAATTCATCAATAAGTTGCACTTTTTAAATAATTTTTAAAACACCTCCTCTTTTTGGAAATTTTTCATTTACATAGAGAACTATTGTAGATTTAGAATTGTAACTTAGAAACAAGTATAACAAGAATTTTTCTTAATATATGGGTATTTGTTTCAAAATATTTCATCAATAGGTTGGATTTTTTAAATAAGTTTTAAAAAACCTCATATTTTTGGAAATTTTCATTTACATAGAGAGCTATTGTGGATTGGAGATTGTCACTTAAAATTTAGGATAACAAGAATTTTTGTTGATATTTAAGTATTCTTTCAGATATTTTCTTCCATAGATTGCATTTTTAAAACAATTTTTTACAAAACCTGCTATTTTTGAAATTTTTTTATTTTTATAGAGAACTGTTGTAGATTTGGGATTGTGACTTAGAAATAAGGATGACAAAAAACATTTTTGATAGATGATTATTCTTTCATAATTTTTCATCAATGGGTTACATTTTTCAATATATTTTCACAAGAAAACTGCTAATTTTGAAAAGTTTTCATTTGTATAGAGTACTATTATAGATTTGGGGTTGTGACTTTGAAATTAGGATAACAAGAATTTTCTTTTATAGATGAGTATTTTTAAGAATTTTTCATTAATAGGTTGCATTTTCTCAATAATTTTTACGAAAGCTGTTATTTTTGGAAAGTTTTTATTTCCATAGAGAACTATTGTAGATTTGGGATTGTGACTTAAAAATTAGGATACCGAGAATTTTGTTGATAGATGAGTATTCTTTGAGATTTTTTCTTCTATATAGATTGCATTTTTTAAATAATTCATACAAATACTGCTAATTTTTGGAAATTTTTCATTATTATAGAGAACTGTTGTAGATTTGGGATTGTGACTTAGAAATAAGGATAGCAAGAATTTGTTTTGATAGAAGAGTATTCTTTCAGAATTTTTCATCAATAAGTTACATTTTTCAATAGTATTTACAAAAACTGCTATTTTTGGAAAGTTTTCATTTTTATAGAGTACTATTATAGATTTGGGGTTATGACTTTAAAATTAGGATAACAAGAATTTTCGTTGATAGATGAGTATTCTTTCAGAATTGTTCATCAATAGGTTGCATTTTTTAAATAATTTTTAAAAAACCTCTTATTTTTGGAAAGTTTTCATTTACATAGAGAACTATTGTAGATTTGGATTGTCACTTAGAAATTAGTATAACAAGAATTTTCTTTGATATATAAGTATTCTTTCAAAAAACTTTATCAGTAGGTTGCATTTTTAAAATAATTTTTTATAAAACTCATATTTTTGGAAAGTTTTCATTTAAATAGACAACTAATTTAGATTGTGGATTGTCACTTAGAAATTAGGATAACAAGAATTTTTGTTGATATTTAAGTATTCTCTCAGATTTTTTTCTTCCATAGATTGCATTTTTAAAACAATTTTTTACAAAACCTGCTATTTTTGGAAAATTTTTATTTTTATAGAGAACTGTTGTAGATTTGAGATTGTGACTTAGAAATAAGGATAACAAGAATTTGTTTTGATAGATGAGTATTCTTTCATAATTTTCCATCAATGGCTTACATTTTTCAATATATTTTTTCATAAAACTGCTATTTTTGGAAAGTTTTCATTTATATAGAGTACTATTGTAGATTTGGGTTTGTGACTTTGAAATTAGGATAACAAGATTTTTCTTTGATAGATGAGTATTTTTCAGAATTTTTCATTAATAGGTTGCTTTTTCTCAATAGTTTTTACGAAAGCTGCTATTTTTGGAAAGTTTTTATTTCTATTTAGAACTATTGTAGATTTGAGATTGTGACTTAGAAATTAGGATAACTAGAATTTTGTTGATAGATGAGTATTCTCTCACTAAATTTCATCAATAGTTTGACTTAGGAATTAGTATAACATGAATTTTTGTTAATAGATGAGTATTCTTTCAAAAAATTTCATCAATACGTTGTACGTTTTAAATAATTTTTAAAAAAGCTCATGTTTTTGGAAATTTTTCATTTACATAGAGAACTATTGTAGATTTAGGATTGTAACTTAGAAACTAGTATAACAAGAATTTTTGTTAATCGATGGGCCTAGTATTTTTTAAAAAAATATTTCATCAATAGGTTGCATTTTTTAAATAAGTTTTAAAAAACCTCATATTTTTGGAAATTTTCATTTATATAGAGAACTATTGTAAATTGGGGATTGTCACTTATAAATTAGGATAACAAGAATTTTTGTTGATATTTAAGTGTTCTTTCAGATTTTTTCTTCCATAGATTGGATTTTTAAAACAATTTTTTACAAAACCTGCTATTTTTGGAAATTTTTCATTTTTATAGAGAACTGTTGTAGATTTGAGATAGTGAATTAGAAATTAGGATAACAAGAATTTTTTTAGATAGATGAGTATTCTTTAATAATTTTCCATCAATGGGTTACATTTTTCAATATATTTTTACAAAAACTGCTAATTTTGGAAAGTTTTCATTTGTATAGAGGACTATTGTAGATTTGGGGTTGTGACTTTGAAATTAGGATAACAAAAATTTTCTTTTATAGATGAGTATTTTTCAGAATTTTTCATTAATAGGTTGCATTTTCTCAATAATTTTTACGAAATCTGCTATTTTTGGAAAAATTTTATTTCTATAGAGAACTATTGTAGATTTGGGATTGTGACTTAGAAATTAGTATTCTGTCACAAAATTTTGTTGATAGATGAGTATTCTCTCACAAAATTTCATCAATAGTTTGACTTAGAAATTAGTATAACATGAATTTTTGTTAATAGATTAGTATTCTTTCAAAAAAATTATCAATAGGTTGCACTTTTTAAATAATTTTTAAAAAACCTCTTGTTTTTGGAAATTTTTCATTTATATAGAGAACTATTGTAGATTTAGGATTGTAACATAGAAATTAGTATAACAAGAATTTTTGTTAATAGATGGATATTTTTCAGAATTTTTCATCAATAGGTTGCATTTCTTAAAAAAGTTTTAAAAAACCTCTAATTTTTGGAAATTTTCATTTATATAGAGAACTATTGTAGATGTGGGACTGTCACTTAGAAATTAGGATAACAAGAATTTTTGTTGATATATAAGTATTCTTTCAGATTTTTCTTCAATAGAATCCATTTCTTAAATACTTTTTACAACAACTGATGTTTTTGGAAAGTTTTCATATGTATAGAGAACTGTTGTAGACTTGGGATTGTGACTTAGAAATAAGGACAACAAGAATTTGTTTTAATATATGAGTATTCTTTCAGATTTTGTTGATATTTAAGTATTTTTTCAGATTTTTTTTCTTCCATAGGTTGCATTTTTAAAACAATTTTTTACAAAACCTGCTATTTTTGGAAAATTTTCATTTTATATAGAGAACTGTTATAGATTTGGGATTGTGACTTAGAAATAAGGATAACAAGAATTTTTTTTGATAGATGAATATTCTTTCATAATTTTCCATCAATGGGTTACATTTTTCAATACATTTTTACAAAAACTGCTATTTTTGGAAAGTGTTCATTTGTATAGAGTACTATTGTCGATTTGGGGTTCTGACTTTGAAATTAGGATACCAAGAATTTTTTTTGATAGATGAGTATTTTTCAGAATTTTTCATTAATAGGTTGCAGTTTCTCAATAATTTTTACTAAAACTGTTATTTTTGGAATTTTTTTATTTCTATAGAGAACTATTGTATATTTGGGATTGTGACTTAGAAATTAGGATAACTAGAATTTTATTGATAGATGAGTATTTTCTCACTAAATTTCATCAATAGTTTGACTTAGAAATTAATATAACATGAATTTTTGTTAATAGATGAGTATTCTTTCAAAAAAATTCATCAATAAGTTGCACTTTTTAAATAATTTTTAAAACACCTCCTCTTTTTGGAAATTTTTCATTTACATAGAGAACTATTGTTGATTTAGAATTGTAACTTAGAAACAAGTATAACAAGAATTTTTCTTAATAGATGGGTATTTTTTTCAAAATATTTCATCAATAGGTTGCATTTTTAAAATAAGTTTTAAAAAACCTCATATTTTTGGAAATTTTCATTTACATAGAGAGCTATTGTAGATTGGGGATTGTCACTTAAAATTTAGGATAACAAAAATTTTTGTTGATATTTAAGTATTCTTTCAGATATTTTCTTCCATAGATTGCATTTTTAAAACAATTTTTTACAAAACCTGCTATTTTTGAAATTTTTTTATTTTTATAGAGAACTGTTGTAGATTTGGGATTGTGACTTAGAAATAAGGATGACAAAAAACATTTTTGATAGATGATTATTCTTTCATAATTTTTCATCAATGGGTTACATTTTTCAATATATTTTCACAAGAAAACTGCTAATTTTGAAAATTTTTCATTTGTATAGAGTACTATTATAGATTTGGGGTTGTGACTTTGAAATTAGGATAACAAGAATTTTCTTTTATAGATGAGTATTTTTAAGAATTTTTCATTAATAGGTTGCATTTTCTCAATAATTTTTACGAAAGCTGCTATTTTTGGAAAGTTTTTATTTCCATAGAGAACTATTGTAGATTTGGGATTGTGACTTAAAAATTAGGATACCGAGAATTTTGTTGATAGATGAGTATTCTTTGAGATTTTTTCTTCTATATAGATTGCATTTTTTAAATAATTCATACAAATACTGCTAATTTTTGGAAATTTTTCATTATTATAGAGAACTGTTGTAGATTTGGGATTGTGACTTAGAAATAAGGATAGCAAGAATTTGTTTTGATAGAAGAGTATTCTTTCAGAATTTTTCATCAATAAGTTACATTTTTCAATAGTATTTACAAAAACTGTTATTTTTGGAAAGTTTTCATTTTTATAGAGTACTATTATAGATTTAAGGTTATGACTTTAAAATTAGGATAACAAGAATTTTCGTTGATAGATGAGTATTCTTTCAGAATTGTTCATCAATAGGTTGCATTTTTTAAATAATTTTTAAAAAACCTCTTATTTTTGGAAAGTTTTCATTTACATAGAGAACTATTGTAGATTTGGATTGTCACTTAGAAATTAGTATAACAAGAATTTTCTTTGATATATAAGTATTCTTTCAAAAAACTTTATCAGTAGGTTGCATTTTTAAAAAATTTTTAATAAAACTTCTATTTTTGGAAAGTTTTCATTTAAATAGACAACTAATTTAGATTGTGGATTGTCACTTAGAAATTAGGATAACAAGAATTTTTGTTGATATTTAAGTATTCTCTCAGATTTTTTTCTTCCATAGATTGCATTTTTAAAACAATTTTTTACAAAACCTGCTATTTTTGGAAAATTTTTATTTTTATAGAGAACTGTTGTAGATTTGAGATTGTGACTTAGAAATAAGGATAACAAGAATTTGTTTTGATAGATGAGTATTCTTTCATAATTTTCCATCAATGGCTTACATTTTTCAATATATTTTTTCATAAAACTGCTATTTTTGGAAAGTTTTCATTTGTATAGAGTACTATTGTAGATTTGGGTTTGTGACTTTGAAATTAGGATAACAAGATTTTTCTTTGATAGATGAGTATTTTTCAGAATTTTTCATTAATAGGTTGCATTTTCTCAATAGTTTTTACGAAAGCTGCTATTTTTGGAAAGTTTTTATTTCTATTTAGAACTATTGTAGATTTGGGATTGTGACTTAGAAATTAGGATAACTAGAATTTTGTTGATAGATGAGTATTCTCTCACTAAATTTCATCAATAGTTTGACTTAGGAATTAGTATAACATGAATTTTTGTTAATAGATGAGTATTCTTTCAAAAATTTTCATCAATACGTTGTACGTTTTAAATAATTTTTAAAAAAGCTCATGTTTTTGGAAATTTTTCATTTACATAGAGAACTATTGTAGATTTAGGATTGTAACTTAGAAACTAGTATAACAAGAATTTTTGTTAATCGATGGGCCTAGTATTTTTTTAAAAAATATTTCATCAATAGGTTGCATTTTTTAAATAAGATTTAAAAAACCTCATATTTTTGGAAATTTTCATTTATATAGAGAACTATTGTAAATTGGGGATTGTCACTTATAAATTAGGATAACAAGAATTTTTGTTGATATTTAAGTGTTCTTTCAGATTTTTTCTTCCATAGATTGGATTTTTAAAACAATTTTTTACAAAACCTGCTATTTTTGGAAATTTTTCATTTTTATAGAGAACTGTTGTAGATTTGATATTGTGAATTAGAAATTAGGATAACAAGAATTTTTTTTGATAGATGAGTATTCTTTAATAATTTTCCATCAATGGGTTACATTTTTCAATATATTTTTACAAAAACAGCTAATTTTGGAAAGTTTTCATTTGTATAGAGGACTATTGTAGATTTAGGGTTGTGACTTTGAAATTAGGATAACAGGAATTTTCTTTTATAGATGAGTATTTTTCAGAATTTTTCATTAATAGGTTGCATTTTCTCAATAATTTTTACGAAATCTGCTATTTTTGGAAAAATTTTATTTCTATAGAGAACTATTGTAGATTCGGGATTGTGACTTAGAAATTAGTATTCTGTCACAAAATTTTGTTGATAGATGAGTATTCTCTCACAAAATTTCATCAATAGTTTGACTTAGAAATTAGTATAACATGAATTTTTGTTAATAGATTAGTATTCTTTCAAAAAATTTATCAATAGGTTGCACTTTTTAAATAATTTTTAAAAAACCTCCTGTTTTTGGAAATTTTTCATTTATATAGAGAACTATTGTAGATTTAGGATTGTAACATAGAAATTAGTATAACAAGAATTTTTGTTAATAGATGGATATTTTTCAGAATTTTTCATCAATAGGTTGCATTTCTTAAATAAGTTTTAAAAAACCTCTAATTTTTGGAAATTTTGATTTATATAGAGAACTATTGTAGATGTGAGACTGTCACTTAGAAATTAGGATAACAAGAATTTTTGTTGATATATAAGTATTATTTCAGATTTTTCTTCAATAGAATCCATTTCTTAAATACTTTTTACAACAACTGATGTTTTTGGAAAGTTTTCATATGTATAGAGAACTGTTGTAGACTTGGGATTGTGATTTAGAAATAAGGACAACAAGAATTTGTTTTAATATATGAGTATTCTTTCAGATTTTGTTGATATTTAAGTATTTTTTCAGATTTTTTTCTTCCATAGGTTGCATTTTTAAAACAATTTTTTACAAAACCTGCTATTTTTGGAAAATTTTCATTTTTTATAGAGAACTGTTGTAGATTTGGGATTGTGACTTAGAAATAAGGATAACAAGAATTTTTTTTGATAGATGAATATTCTTTCATAATTTTCCATCAATGGGTTACATTTTTCAATACATTTTTACAAAAACTGCTATTTTTGGAAAGTGTTCATTTGTATAGAGTACTATTGTAGATTTGGGGTTCTGACTTTGAAATTAGGATACCAAGAATTTTCTTTGATAGATGAGTATTTTTCAGAATTTTTCATTAATAGGTTGCAGTTTCTCAATAATTTTTACCAAAACTGTTATTTTTAGAATTTTTTTATTTCTATAGAGAACTATTGTATATTTGGGATTGTGACTTAGAAATTAGGATAACTAGAATTTTATTGATAGATGAGTATTTTCTCACTAAATTTCATCAATAGTTTGACTTAGAAATTAATATAACATGAATTTTTGTTAATAGATGAGTATTCTTTCAAAAAAATTCATCAATAAGTTGCACTTTTTAAATAATTTTTAAAACACCTCCTCTTTTTGGAAATTTTTCATTTACATAGAGAACTATTGTAGATTTAGAATTGTAACTTAGAAACAAGTATAACAAGAATTTTTCTTAATATATGGGTATTTGTTTCAAAATATTTCATCAATAGGTTGGATTTTTTAAATAAGTTTTAAAAAACCTCATATTTTTGGAAATTTTCATTTACATAGAGAGCTATTGTGGATTGGAGATTGTCACTTAAAATTTAGGATAACAAGAATTTTTGTTGATATTTAAGTATTCTTTCAGATATTTTCTTCCATAGATTGCATTTTTAAAACACTTTTTTACAAAACCTGCTATTTTTGAAATTTTTTTATTTTTATAGAGAACTGTTGTAGATTTGGGATTGTGACTTAGAAATAAGGATGACAAAAAACATTTTTGATAGATGATTATTCTTTCATAATTTTTCATCAATGGGTTACATTTTTCAATATATTTTCACAAGAAAACTGCTAATTTTGAAAAGTTTTCATTTGTATAGAGTACTATTATAGATTTGGGGTTGTGACTTTGAAATTAGGATAACAAGAATTTTCTTTTATAGATGAGTATTTTTCAGAATTTTTCATTAATAGGTTGCATTTTCTCAATAATTTTTACGAAAGCTGCTATTTTTGGAAAGTTTTTATTTCTATAGAAAACTATTGTAGATTTGGGATTGTGACTTAAAAATTAGGATACCGAGAATTTTGTTGATAGATGAGTATTCTTTGAGATTTTTTCTTCTATATAGATTGCATTTTTTAAATAATTCATACAAATACTGCTAATTTTTGGAAATTTTTCATTATTATAGAGAACTGTTGTAGATTTGGGATTGTGACTTAGAAATAAGGATAGCAAGAATTTGTTTTGATAGAAGAGTATTCTTTCAGAATTTTTCATCAATAAGTTACATTTTTCAATAGTATTTACAAAAACTGCTATTTTTGGAAAGTTTTCATTTTTATAGAGTACTATTATAGATTTGGGGTTATGACTTTAAAATTAGGATAACAAGAATTTTCGTTGATAGATGAGTATTCTTTCAGAATTGTTCATCAATAGGTTGCATTTTTTAAATAATTTTTAAAAAACCTCTTATTTTTGGAAAGTTTTCATTTACATAGAGAACTATTGTAGATTTGGATTGTCACTTAGAAATTAGTATAACAAGAATTTTCTTTGATATATAAGTATTCTTTCAAAAAACTTTATCAGTAGGTTGCATTTTTAAAATAATTTTTAATAAAACTTCTATTTTTGGAAAGTTTTCATTTAAATAGACAACTAATTTAGATTGTGGATTGTCACTTAGAAATTAGGATAACAAGAATTTTTGTTGATATTTAAGTATTCTCTCAGATTTTTTTCTTCCATAGATTGCATTTTTAAAACAATTTTTTACAAAACCTGCTATTTTTGGAAAATTTTTATTTTTATAGAGAACTGTTGTAGATTTGAGATTGTGACTTAGAAATAAGGATAACAAGAATTTGTTTTGATAGATGAGTATTCTTTCATAATTTTCCATCAATGGCTTACATTTTTCAATATATTTTTTCATAAAACTGCTATTTTTGGAAAGTTTTCATTTGTATAGAGTACTATTGTAGATTTGGGTTTGTGACTTTGAAATTAGGATAACAAGATTTTTCTTTGATAGATGAGTATTTTTCAGAATTTTTCATTAATAGGTTGCATTTTCTCAATAGTTTTTACGAAAGCTGCTATTTTTGGAAAGTTTTTATTTCTATTTAGAACTATTGTAGATTTGGGATTGTGACTTAGAAATTAGGATAACTAGAATTTTGTTGATAGATGAGTATTCTCTCACTAAATTTCATCAATAGTTTGACTTAGGAATTAGTATAACATGAATTTTTGTTAATAGATGAGTATTCTTTCAAAAAATTTCATCAATACGTTGTACGTTTTAAATAATTTTTAAAAAAGCTCATGTTTTTGGAAATTTTTCATTTACATAGAGAACTATTGTAGATTTAGGATTGTAACTTAGAAACTAGTATAACAAGAATTTTTGTTAATCGATGGGCCTAGTATTTTTTTAAAAAATATTTCATCAATAGGTTGCATTTTTTAAATAAGATTTAAAAAACCTCATATTTTTGGAAATTTTCATTTATATAGAGAACTATTGTAAATTGGGGATTGTCACTTATAAATTAGGATAACAAGAATTTTTGTTGATATTTAAGTGTTCTTTCAGATTTTTTCTTCCATAGATTGGATTTTTAAAACAATTTTTTACAAAACCTGCTATTTTTGGAAATTTTTCATTTTTATAGAGAACTGTTGTAGATTTGATATTGTGAATTAGAAATTAGGATAACAAGAATTTTTTTTGATAGATGAGTATTCTTTAATAATTTTCCATCAATGGGTTACATTTTTCAATATATTTTTACAAAAACAGCTAATTTTGGAAAGTTTTCATTTGTATAGAGGACTATTGTAGATTTAGGGTTGTGACTTTGAAATTAGGATAACAGGAATTTTCTTTTATAGATGAGTATTTTTCAGAATTTTTCATTAATAGGTTGCATTTTCTCAATAATTTTTACGAAATCTGCTATTTTTGGAAAAATTTTATTTCTATAGAGAACTATTGTAGATTCGGGATTGTGACTTAGAAATTAGTATTCTGTCACAAAATTTTGTTGATAGATGAGTATTCTCTCACAAAATTTCATCAATAGTTTGACTTAGAAATTAGTATAACATGAATTTTTGTTAATAGATTAGTATTCTTTCAAAAAATTTATCAATAGGTTGCACTTTTTAAATAATTTTTAAAAAACCTCCTGTTTTTGGAAATTTTTCATTTATATAGAGAACTATTGTAGATTTAGGATTGTAACATAGAAATTAGTATAACAAGAATTTTTGTTAATAGATGGATATTTTTCAGAATTTTTCATCAATAGGTTGCATTTCTTAAATAAGTTTTAAAAAACCTCTAATTTTTGGAAATTTTGATTTATATAGAGAACTATTGTAGATGTGAGACTGTCACTTAGAAATTAGGATAACAAGAATTTTTGTTGATATATAAGTATTATTTCAGATTTTTCTTCAATAGAATCCATTTCTTAAATACTTTTTACAACAACTGATGTTTTTGGAAAGTTTTCATATGTATAGAGAACTGTTGTAGACTTGGGATTGTGATTTAGAAATAAGGACAACAAGAATTTGTTTTAATATATGAGTATTCTTTCAGATTTTGTTGATATTTAAGTATTTTTTCAGATTTTTTTCTTCCATAGGTTGCATTTTTAAAACAATTTTTTACAAAACCTGCTATTTTTGGAAAATTTTCATTTTTTATAGAGAACTGTTGTAGATTTGGGATTGTGACTTAGAAATAAGGATAACAAGAATTTTTTTTGATAGATGAATATTCTTTCATAATTTTCCATCAATGGGTTACATTTTTCAATACATTTTTACAAAAACTGCTATTTTTGGAAAGTGTTCATTTGTATAGAGTACTATTGTAGATTTGGGGTTCTGACTTTGAAATTAGGATACCAAGAATTTTCTTTGATAGATGAGTATTTTTCAGAATTTTTCATTAATAGGTTGCAGTTTCTCAATAATTTTTACCAAAACTGTTATTTTTAGAATTTTTTTATTTCTATAGAGAACTATTGTATATTTGGGATTGTGACTTAGAAATTAGGATAACTAGAATTTTATTGATAGATGAGTATTTTCTCACTAAATTTCATCAATAGTTTGACTTAGAAATTAATATAACATGAATTTTTGTTAATAGATGAGTATTCTTTCAAAAAAATTCATCAATAAGTTGCACTTTTTAAATAATTTTTAAAACACCTCCTCTTTTTGGAAATTTTTCATTTACATAGAGAACTATTGTAGATTTAGAATTGTAACTTAGAAACAAGTATAACAAGAATTTTTCTTAATATATGGGTATTTGTTTCAAAATATTTCATCAATAGGTTGGATTTTTTAAATAAGTTTTAAAAAACCTCATATTTTTGGAAATTTTCATTTACATAGAGAGCTATTGTGGATTGGAGATTGTCACTTAAAATTTAGGATAACAAGAATTTTTGTTGATATTTAAGTATTCTTTCAGATATTTTCTTCCATAGATTGCATTTTTAAAACACTTTTTTACAAAACCTGCTATTTTTGAAATTTTTTTATTTTTATAGAGAACTGTTGTAGATTTGGGATTGTGACTTAGAAATAAGGATGACAAAAAACATTTTTGATAGATGATTATTCTTTCATAATTTTTCATCAATGGGTTACATTTTTCAATATATTTTCACAAGAAAACTGCTAATTTTGAAAAGTTTTCATTTGTATAGAGTACTATTATAGATTTGGGGTTGTGACTTTGAAATTAGGATAACAAGAATTTTCTTTTATAGATGAGTATTTTTCAGAATTTTTCATTAATAGGTTGCATTTTCTCAATAATTTTTACGAAAGCTGCTATTTTTGGAAAGTTTTTATTTCTATAGAAAACTATTATAGATTTGGGATTGTGACTTAAAAATTAGGATACCGAGAATTTTGTTGATAGATGAGTATTCTTTGAGATTTTTTCTTCTATATAGATTGCATTTTTTAAATAATTCATACAAATACTGCTAATTTTTGGAAATTTTTCATTATTATAGAGAACTGTTGTAGATTTGGGATTGTGACTTAGAAATAAGGATAGCAAGAATTTGTTTTGATAGAAGAGTATTCTTTCAGAATTTTTCATCAATAAGTTACATTTTTCAATAGTATTTACAAAAACTGCTATTTTTGGAAAGTTTTCATTTTTATAGAGTACTATTATAGATTTGGGGTTATGACTTTAAAATTAGGATAACAAGAATTTTCGTTGATAGATGAGTATTCTTTCAGAATTGTTCATCAATAGGTTGCATTTTTTAAATAATTTTTAAAAAACCTCTTATTTTTGGAAAGTTTTCATTTACATAGAGAACTATTGTAGATTTGGATTGTCACTTAGAAATTAGTATAACAAGAATTTTCTTTGATATATAAGTATTCTTTCAAAAAACTTTATCAGTAGGTTGCATTTTTAAAATAATTTTTTATAAAACTTCTATTTTTGGAAAGTTTTCATTTAAATAGACAACTAATTTAGATTGTGGATTGTCACTTAGAAATTAGGATAACAAGAATTTTTGTTGATATTTAAGTATCCTTTCAGATTTTTTTCTTCCATAGATTGCATTTTTAAAACAAGTTTTTACAAAACCTGCTATTTTTGGAAAATTTTTATTTTTATAAAGAACTGTTGTAGATTTGAGATTATGACTTAGAAATAAGGATAACAAGAATTTGTTTTGATAGATGAGTATTCTTTCATAATTTTCCATCAATGGCTTACATTTTTCAATATATTTTTTCATAAAACTGCTATTTTTGGAAAGTTTTCATTTGTATAGAGTACTATTGTAGATTTGGGTTTGTGACTTTGAAATTAGGATAACAAGATTTTTCTTTGATAGATGAGTATTTTTCAGAATTTTTCATTAATAGGTTGCATTTTCTCAATAGTTTTTACGAAAGCTGCTATTTTTGGAAAGTTTTTATTTCTATTTAGAACTATTGTAGATTTGGGATTGTGACTTAGAAATTAGGATAACTAGAATTTTGTTGATAGATGAGTATTCTCTCACTAAATTTCATCAATAGTTTGACTTAGGAATTAGTATAACATGAATTTTTGTTAATAGATGAGTATTCTTTCAAAAAATTTCATCAATACGTTGTACGTTTTAAATAATTTTTAAAAAAGCTCATGTTTGGAAATTTTTCATTTACATAGAGAACTATTGTAGATTTAGAATTGTAACTTAGAAACTAGTATAACAAGAATTTTTGTTAATTGATGGGCCTAGTATTTTTTAAAAAAATATTTCATCAATAGGTTGCATTTTTTAAATAAGTTTTTAAAAACCTCATATTTTTGGAAATTTTCATTTATATAGAGAACTATTGTATATTGGGGATTGTCACTTATAAGTTAGGATAACACGAATTTTTGTTGATATTTAATTGTTCTTTCAGATTTTTTCTTCCATAGATTGGATTTTTAAAACTATTTTTTACAAAACCTGCTATTTTTGGAAATTTTTCATTTTTATAGAGAACTGTTGTAGATTTGAGATAGTGAATTAGAAATTAGGATAACAAGAATTTTTTTTGATAGATGAGTATTCTTTAATAATTTTCCATCAATGGGTTACATTTTTCAATATATTTTTACAAAAACTGCTAATTTTGGAAAGTTTTCATTTGTATAGAGAACTATTGTAGATTTGAGGTTGTTACTTTGAAATTAGGATAACAAGAATTTTCTTTTATAGATAAGTATTTTTCAGAATTTTTCATTAATAGGTTGCATTTTCTCAATAATTTTTACGAAATCTGCTATTTTTGGAAAAAATTTATTTCTATAAAGAACTATTGTAGATTTGGGATTGTGACTTAGAAATTAGTATTCTGTCACAAAATTTTGTTGATAGATGAGTATTCTCTCACAAAATTTCATCAATAGTTTGACTTAGAAATTAGTATAACATGGATTTTTGTTAATAGATTAGTATTCTTTCAAAAAATTTATCAATAGGTTGCATTTTTTAAATAATTTTTAAAAAACCTCATGTTTTTGGAAATTTTTCATTTATATAGAGAACTATTGTAGATTTAGGATTGTAACATAGAAATTAGTATAACAAGAATTTTTGTTAATAGATGGATATTTTTCAGAATTTTTCATCAATAGGTTGCATTTCTTAAAAAAGTTTTAAAAAACCTCATATTTTTGGGAATTTTCATTTATATAGAGAACTATTGTAGATGTGGGACTGTCACTTAGAAATTAGGATAACAAGAATTTTTGTTGATATATAAGTATTCTTTCAGATTTTTCTTCAATAGAATCCATTTCTTAAATACTTTTTACAACAACTGATGTTTTTGGAAAGTTTTCATATGTATAGAGAACTGTTGTAGACTTGAGATTGTGACTTAGAAATAAGGACAACAAGAATTTGTTTTAATATATGAGTATTCTTTCAGATTTTGTCATTAATAAGTTACATTTTTCAATAATTTTTACAAAAACTGCTATTTTTGGAGAGTTTTCATTTTTATAGAGAACTATTATAGATTTAGGATTGTGACTTAGAAATTAGGATAACAAGAATTATTGTTAATAGATGAGTATTCTTTCAGAAATTTTCATCAATAGGTTGCATTTTTTATATAACTTTTAAAAAACCTCCTGTTTTTGGAAAGTTTTCATTTATATAGAGAACTATTTTATATTTAGGATTGTCACTTAGAAATTAGGATAACAAGAATTTATGTTGATAGATGAGTATTCTTTCAGATTTTTTCTTCAATAGATTGCATTTTTTAAATAATTTGTACAAAAGCTGCTATTTTTGAAAAGTTTTCATTTTTATAGAGAACTGTTGTAGATTTGGGATTGTGACTTAGAAATAAGAATAGCAAGAATTGTTTTTGATAGATGAGTATTCTTTCAGAATTTTTCATCAATAAGTTACATTTTTCAATAGTTTTTATAAAAACTGCTATTTTTGAAAAGTTTTCATTTTTATAGAGTACTATTATAGATTTGGGGTTGTGACTTTAAAATTAGGATAACAAAAATTTTCGTTGATAGATGAGTATTCTTTCAGAATTGTTGATCAATAGGTTGCATTTTTTAAAAAACTTTTAAAAAACTTCTTATTTTTGGAAAGTTTTCATTTAGAAAAAGAACTATTGTAGATTTGGCATTGTCACTTAGAAATTAGGATAACAAGAATTTTCGTTGATATATAAGTATTCTTTCAAAAAACTTCATTAGTAGGTTGCATTTTTAAAATAATTTTTAATACAACTCATATTTTTGGAAAGTTTTCATTTAAATAGAGAACTGCTGTAGATTGAGGATTGTCACTTAGAAATTAGGATAACAAAAATTTTTGTTGATATTTAAGTATTCTTTCAGATTTTTTATTCCATAGATTGCATTTTTAAAACATTTTTTTACAAAACCTCCTATTTTTTGAAAATTTTAATTTTTATAGAGAACTGTTGTATATTTGGGACTCTGACTTAGAAATAAGGATAACAAGAATTTGTTTTGATAGATGAGTATTCTTTCATAATTTTCCATCAACGGGTTACATTTTTCAATACATTTTTACAAAAACTGATATTTTTGGAAAGTTTTCATTTGTATAGAGTACTATTGTAGATTTGAGGTTGTGACTTTGAAATTAGGATAACAAGAATTTTCTCTGATAGATGAGTATTTTTCAGAATTTTTCATTAATAGGTTGCATTTTCTCAATAATTTTTACGAAAGCTGCTATTTTTGGAAAGTTTTTATTTCTATAGAGAACTATTGTAGATTTGGAATTGTGAGTTAGAAATTATAATAACTAGAATTTTGTTGATAGATGAGTATTCTCTCACTAAATTTCATCAATAGTTTGACTTAGAAATTAGTATAACATGAATTTTTGTTAATAGATGAATATTCTTTCAAAAAATTTCATCAATAGGTTGCACTTTTAAATAATTTATAAAAAACCTCCTGTCTTTGGAAATTTTTCATTTACATAGAGAAATATTGTAGATTTAGGATTGTAACTTATAAACTAGTATAACAAGAATTTTTGTTAATAGATAGGTATTTTTTTAAAAAACATTTCATTAATAGGTTGCATTTTTTAAATAAGTTTTAAAAAACCTCATATTTTTGGAAATTTTCATTTATATAGAGAACTATCGTAAATTGGGGATTGTCACTTAGAAATTAGGATAACAAGAATTTTTGTTGATATTTAAGTATTTTTTCAGATTTTTTCTTCCATAGATTGCATTTTTAAAACAATTTTTTACAATACCTGCTATTTTTGGAAAATTTTCATTTTTATAGAGAACTATTGTAGATTTGGTATTGTGACTTAGAAATAAGGATAACAAAAATTTGTTTTAATAGATGAGTATTCTTTCAGATTTTGTCATTAATGAGTTACATTTTTCAATAATTTTTACAAAAACTGATATTTTTGGAGAGTTTTCATTTTTATAGAGAACTATTATAGATTTAGGATTGTGACTTAGAAATTAGGATAACAAGGATTTTTGTTAATAGATGAGTATTCTTTCCAAAATTTTCATTAATAGGTTGCATTTTTTATATAATTTTTGAAAAACTTCATGTTTTTGGAATGTTTTCATTTATATAGAGAACTGTTGTAGATTTGGGATTGTGACTTAGAAATAAAGATAGCAAGAATTTGTTTTGTTTGATAAGTATTCTTTCAGAATTTTTCATCAATAAGTTACATTTCTCAATAGTTTTTACAAAAACTGCTATTTTTGGAAACTTTTCATTTTTATAGAGAAATATTGTAGTTTTAGGATTGCGACTTATAAATTAGGATAACAAGAATTGTTGTTAATAGATGAGTTTTCTTTTAAAAATTTTCATTAATAGGTTGCATTTTTTATATAATTTTAAAAAAACCTCATGTTTTGGAAAGTTTTCATTTATATAGAGAACTATTGTATATTTGGGATTGTCAGTTAAAAATTAGGATAACAAGAATTTTCGTTGATAGATGAGTATTCTTTCAAAAACACTTCATCAGTAGGTTGCATTTTTAAAATAATTTTTAATAAACCTCATATTTTTGGAAAGTTTTCATTTAAATAGAGAACTATTTGTCGATTTGGGATTGTCACTTAGAAATTAGGATAACAAGAATTTATGTTGATAATTAAGTATTCTTTCAGATTTTTTCTTCAATAGATTGTATTTCTTAAATTTTTTTTTACAAAAGCTGATGTTTTGGAAAGTTTTTTTTTTATAGAGAACTATTGTAGATTTTGGATTGTAACTTAGAAATAAGGATAACAAGAATTTGTTTTGATAGATGAGTATTCTTTCATAATTTTCCATCAATGGGTTACATTTTTCAATATTTTTTTACAAAAACTGCTATTTTGGAATGTTTTCATTTGTATAAAGTACTATTGTAGATTTGAGGTTGTGAATTTGAAATTAGGATTACAAGAATTTTCTTTGATAGATGAGTATTTTTTTCCAAATTTTTCATTAATAGGTTGCATTTTTAAATAATTTTTAAAAAACCTCCTATTTCTGAAAGTTTTCATTTATATAGAGAACTATTGTAGATTTGGGATTGTCACTCAGAATTAGGATAACAAGAATTTTCGTTGATATATACATATTCTTTCAGATTTTTTCCTCGTAGATTGCATTTTTAAAATAATTTTTACAAAAGCTGCTATATTTGAAAAGTTTTTATTTTTATAGAGAACTCTTGTAGATTTTGGATTGTGACTTAGATAATAGGATAGCAAGAATTGTTTTTGATAGATGGGTATTTTTCATAATTTTTCATCAATAAGTTATATTTTTCAATATTTTTTACAAAAACTGCTATTTTTGGAACGTTTTTATTTTTATATAGAACTATTGTAGATTTAGGATTGTGACTTAGAAATTAGGACAACAAGAATTGTTGTTAATAGATGAGTATTCTTTCAGAGTTTTTCATTAATGGGTTGCATTTTTTATATAATTTTTAAAAAACCTCTTGTTTTTGGAAATTTTTCATTTATATAGAGAATTATTGTATATTTGGGATTGTAACTTATAAATTAGGATAACAAAAAATTTTATTGATAGATGAGTATTCTTTCAGATTTTTTTGTCCATAGATTGTATTTTTAAAATAATTTTTACAAAAGCTGTTATTTTTGGAAAGTTTTTATTTTTATAGAGAACTGTTGTAGATTTGAGATTGTGACTCAGAAATTAGGATAACTAGAATTTTGATGATAGATGAGTATTCTCTCACAAAATTTCATCAATAGGTTGACTTAGAAATTAGTATAACAAATATGAAAGCCACCTTACAAAAGAGAAGAGGATTGCGAAGCTGATGCTGGAGATACCTCATATGCTTGTTGATTACCAGAAGAGAAGGTGGGAGAAGAAGATGAAGGAAGAAGAGAAAGCTAAAAAATACAAGTGATTTGATGAGATTTTGTTAATAAAGCTAAGAACATCTCTAAAAAGGAACTCTATTTTGAAGTTTGCAAAACTTTATATTTGAAGTTTAAAGTTGTTCTTCTCCAAAAGCAAATCTTCAAACTCAACTTTAAAACAATTTGTATTTTATAATATGGTCCTTATATTTATCATAACTAATTTGAATTCATAAAAATTTTGTAAATAACTAGCACATATATAAACATATTACAACAATATTAATTAATAAAAAAATTATATTAAAATATAAATTTTTAAACAAAATAATTTAATTAATATTAAACTTCAATCAAAATACCATATTAGTCTATTAAGTGATTTTCGTAATGCATATATGATCTACTAGTGCATTTTGAAGTAAAAATAGTTATCCTCATTTTTAATTTGTAGATTAGATATAAAAATTATTGAAATTGAGTGATATTAATACTTGTAAATACATTAGATAAGAACAAGAAAGTAAAAGATAAACATAAAATATTGCTAAAAGACTAATTTTTATCGATAATATTAATACTCGTGAATATATTCAATATAAACAAGAAATAATTGTACGAAAATACATCATCAACCACAACAATAACGACCATCTTCGGTTACACAAAAAAATTAGACAATATTTAAAAATTTTGAAAGTTCCGGTTCAAACTTACCTGACTATTAGTGTTGTTGTAATATTTAAATTTGTGTAAATGGTTATGTCTTCATGTAATTTTTAAAAATATTTTTGTTAAGTTTCTTTTGTATATTTTTGTTATCTAAATCTAGTTTTAAATATTTTAAATCTTATTATGTATAAACTTAAATTTTGTAAACAAAACTTAAATATTTATGATATATAATTCTTATAAGGATTAAAACAATAAACAAGAAAATATTTATGAATCATAAATGTGTTGTGTAATGGTAGGGATCAAAATGCAAATAAAATATGTTGAAGTTTTGAGTAGTGAAACTTCAAATATAGAGTTTCACTCATCAAAACTTCAAATTTGAAGTTTAGAAATTCCTTTTTGGAGAGCAAAAAACTTCAAATTTGAAGTTATAAAATGTCGATGCTCTAATAGCACGTTTCAACATAAACCATAAATATTATGATAATCTTATCAAACTAAGGCACTAAGCTATATATTCTTGTAAATTAGAAATAGATAAATAATTAGTTCTTATCTTAATCAGATTTCTAGAATAAAATAAAATCTATAAATAGAATTTGAAAAACAATTAGCGTCAAAAAATATGTTTCGTATTACCGAAAATGAGTTGCATATTCGAGAAAAAAGATTCGTGCGGCCAATGTTGACCAAGCTTCTGTACCACACGACCAAAACTGACGCAAGCAATGATAAAAAAGAGATGCCGCCACTTAAAATAAAAAAGGTGTCCAGATTCAATGAACCTAGTTTCACCTGCTTCTTTTATAATCCCACATTCGTTCAGACAGATAGATCTCAAACCAAACAAAACAACACTTAGATCGTAAAATTGTCTGACAAAATTTATAAAATAATTTTTGTTTGGTGTGAAATGGCACTAGCAATCAACGTTTCTTCATCTTCTTCTGCGATCTCAACCTCTAGCTTCCCTTCTTCAGACCTCAAAGCTCCACAAATCGGTTCGTTGAGGTTATCAGATCGTATCAATGTCTCATCAGCGTCTCTAAGTGTATCCGGGAAACGATCCTCGGTGAAAGCTCTGAACGTGCAGTCAATCACAAAGGAATCTACGGTTCCTCCTCAAGCAGCATCCATGGTTGCCTCTGGTAAGTTATTTTAAACTGGATCTTGGTTTAGTTTTTGTTGGTTTAGTATATATATATATATATATATATATGCTAATGATATTGTCCCCTTATTTACAAAAAAAAACAGAGATTAGAGAGAAAGTAGATGTGATCGAAGTGGAAGACTTTGAGGAGCTAGCAAAGAAGCTAGAAACTGCTTCTCCTCTTGAAATCATGGACAAGGCTCTCGAAAAATTCGGAAACGACATTGCAATTGCGTTTAGGTAATGAATCATTATAATATTAAACTTTTTTCAGTTAAGAACATTTTTTGCTAATTTATTTTTTGTTTTGTTTTCAGTGGAGCTGAAGACGTTGCTCTGATTGAGTATGCTCATTTAACAGGAAGACCTTACAGAGTATTCAGCTTAGACACAGGGAGATTGAATCCAGAAACATACAGGCTCTTCGACACCGTGGAGAAACACTACGGTATTCGAATCGAGTACATGTTTCCTGACGCTGTCGAGGTTCAAGCTTTGGTTAGAAACAAAGGTTTGTTCTCTTTCTACGAAGACGGTCATCAAGAGTGTTGCCGCATCAGAAAAGTGAGACCGTTGAGGCGTGCTTTAAAAGGTTTACGCGCTTGGATCACGGGACAAAGAAAAGATCAATCACCAGGGACAAGATCAGAGATCCCCGTCGTTCAAGTCGATCCAGTGTTTGAAGGACTAGACGGTGGAGTTGGCAGTTTGGTGAAGTGGAACCCGGTTGCGAACGTAGAAGGGAACGATGTTTGGAGCTTTTTGAGGACTATGGATGTTCCCGTCAACACGCTGCACGCTGCGGGGTATGTTTCCATAGGGTGCGAGCCGTGCACGAGGGCGGTTTTGCCAGGTCAGCACGAGAGGGAAGGGAGGTGGTGGTGGGAAGACGCTAAGGCTAAAGAGTGTGGACTTCACAAAGGGAACATCAAAGAGAGTAACGCAACGGTTAATGTCAATGGAACAACATCAACGGTCGATGATATTTTCAGAAGCGAGAACGTTGTGAGCTTGAGCAGGCAAGGGATTGAGAATCTGATGAAGCTGGAGAACAGGAAGGAGGCTTGGATCGTTGTGCTTTATGCGCCTTGGTGCCCGTTTTGCCAAGCGATGGAGGCTTCGTTTGATGAGTTGGCGGATAAGTTGAAGGGAGGAGATGGCGTGAAGGTGGCTAAGTTTAGAGCTGATGGTGATCAAAAGGAGTTTGCTAAAAGTGAGTTGCAGCTTGGGAGCTTTCCGACGATACTTGTGTTCCCAAAGAACTCTTCAAGACCTATCAAGTATCCATCTGAGAAGAGAGATGTTGATTCTTTGACATCTTTCTTGAATCTTGTTAGGTAAAAACTGCGAAAAATCCGTCGACTTTGCGATGTGAAAGAGATCAGTTAAAGAACCCATTCAGTCTTGTTCCAGAATGCTAGAACAGATAGAGATCATTAGATCCTCTACTGAATGTATAGTTGTGGTTAAAATGTTTGCTTTTGTGCTTATATTTTGTTTTTTTTACCAAACTTCTCATTTTTGTACTCTGTTTTGCTTATGTGATTGTGTAAACAAGTTTTCCAACATGGCTTTAATATTGGAGTATATAAGAATGTAAAAAAAAAAGGTTTTCTAAATATTATAAATCCAAAACATGAAAAGAAAAGCAAAAGCCAGAGAGAAGGAAGAGGAATGTACATCTTATCTTCCTAGTTTATGTATATACATCATCAAAGTCATGAAAAGATCAAAGTTTATTCAATGAGCGATAAGAGATCCAAAAGTGTTCTCTCCACTGTAAGTCATGTAGAGGAACCCATCTTCATCTTTGTGCTCTTCATAGATTGCAGACATCAATGCAGCTGTTAATTAATAAACAAGAAACATGAGACTTCAAAAATTACTTTGATCTTGAATTATATTAAGTCTTGAAAGAGTCCACTTACCAGTAGGAGGCAATGTGTTTTTGACAAAGACAAAGATTGCTTTCTCAGCACCAAGCTTGATTCTTTTGCGAACCACGTAAACAAATTGACCAACGGTTAGGTCTGCTGGGACGAGATACCTAAACAAACAATATTTGTGTGTTGATTTAAGCATACATAATCTTCAGGATTACAGAGAAGATGAACTAAGCAAATAACTTACTTCTTCTTGTCAATGTCAGGAACATCACTTTGTCCAGCCTTTTCAACAATCACCTATACAACATAAGTTTCTAAAATCAGAACAATGCTTACCTAAACTTAGTAAAATAATATAATGTTTAATCAAGTGAGAGCGTACAGGGACTCTGTCAGGGTACTTCTCTCTGATTCGAGTAGCTTCGCCCATCCTTGCCTCTGATTAAACAAAATAACAAAGCAAAGATCAAACCACATAAGAACAAATCTGCGGTTTAGAGAATAACTAGGCTTGGTTTAGTCTAATTAGTATTCATAGGAAGCAAGAAAGAACACAAACAGAGAGATAAACAGCATACAAGGAATAAAAATCATATGCAAAAGTTGAACCAAAACAAGGTTCTGTAAATTTTACAGACAAAACTAAACGATCTGAAGCTTATGTTCTGTAATAAAAAAAACTCAGAAACTTGTGTTCGGTAATAAAAGAACTAAGAAACAAAAACGAGAGGATCTGAGGAACTAACCGAGAGGATGAGAAAGCTTGAAGGAACTCTTAGCCATGGCCATTCGATTGGACTCTGCAAATTTCAAACACGCAAAGATCATAATCTCGAGATTTATAAAACACGATCTATGATCAAACTCGACCGTCTGCGAGATCAGGAAAGTAATAAACAGAGAACAACCCTAGAAACATACCCGAAGAAGAAACTGTATGCGATTCGTCGAAACTTGGGGTTTGCTGGGAAAAACCGATTTGATAAGGATAAGAAGTCAATATCAGAAGAGGCTAAAGAGTATTAAAACTAAACCAAAAAGTAAATAATTGATTTAGGGTTTTCTAAAAGGGTTGCCTACACGGAACCGTTACTTCCACTGTTTGTGGAATCGTTAACCACTTGGCTTAGTATTGATAGTTGATTGAACGACAAGCAATCTCTTACACCTGTCTTACGTCAGCACCGTCGAATTATTTCGAGCCTTTTGGGCCAAATGGGCCTTATTATTCGGTTAGTTGTATAGCTTCTAATATATTTCTTAGTGTTAAGCTAAGAGCATGTTTATCCCTTGATCCTTTAAGTGTGGTTCTTAGTGATTATTTAATATTTTAATTGTACTTTAGTGGGGTTAAGAACCATTGTTAAGAAACTCTCATTTGGAGCGGTCCATTGGGAGTTTCTTAATTAAGGGTTCTTAAAAAAAAAAAATTTTAAAGATGAAATTTATTTATTATATAACATTTAGAACATACTTATTAAAAAAAACATTAAAAAAACTAGTACAATAATCGAGAATAATTTGGAAAAACATCTGAGCTTAGTAGTTGTCTCCATCAGATCCAAATTTACGCCATATATGTTCAACCAAATCAGCTTTGAGTTGTTGATGCATTTGTCTATCACGAATTCTTGTTCGAACACCTATCATATTGGCGATATTTGAAGGGATATCTGTAGAATACGTGAGATCGACATGTGAAGTTCCAGTTTCTTCTCCTTGTTGGAACTCTGAAACATCAAAATGAGTGTATCCATCTCGTTCGTCTTCTACTATCATATTATGGAGTATGATACATGCTCTCATAATCTTCCCAATTTTGGCTTTATCCCAAAAAAGTGCTGGATTTTTAACAATGGCAAATCGAGCTTGCAACACTCCAAAAGCCCGCTCAACATCTTTTCGGACAGCTTCTTGATGTTGAGCAAACAAAACCGCTTTCGGACCTTGTGGTATTGAAATAGATTGGATAAAAGTTGCCCATTTCGGATAAATACCATCAGTGAGATAGTAAGCCAAATGATACTCTCTTCCATCGACAGAGAAAGTAACTTGCGGAGCTTGACCTTTTATTATGTCATCAAAAACAGGTGAGCGATCAAGAACATTGATATCATTTAAGGTACCTGGAGGTCCAAAAAACGCATGCCATATCCATAAATCATACGAAGCAACTGCCTCTAAAACGATTGTGGGTTTACCCGAACCACGTGAATATTGACCTTTCCAAGCGGTGGAACAATTCTTCCACTCCCAATGCATACAATCGATGTTCCCTATCATCCCGGGAAAGCCACGTTCCTCACCAATATAAAGTAGACGTTGAAGATCAGCCGGTGTTGGTCTTCTTAGGTACTCATCGCCGAATAAATATATTATTCCTTCCACAAAATGTTCCACACATAACCGAGCTGTCGCAGCACCGAGTCGGAGGTATTCGTCTACAGCATCAGCCGCAGAACCATAGGCCAAGACACGAATGGCTGCTGTACACTTTTGAAGTGGAGAGAGACTAAGCCTTCCGAGAGCATCTTTCTTTTGTCGAAATTAGTCAACTTCATTGGAGAGTCGATCAACAATACGCATGAACAATGACTTGTTTATTCTAAATCGTCGTCGGAATAGATTTTCAGGAAATGTTGGAGTTTCACTGAAATAATCATTCCATAAACGTTGATCACCTTCTTCACGATTTCTTTCAATATGAACTCGTTTTTTTCTTCTTCTTTTTTCGACTTCTTGATGACCATAATTAATGGCTAAATTCTCGAATGTTTGATCGAATTGTTGATCAAAATAGTCATCAAAATATTGATCAAAACTTCCATCATCAACATCCTCAAAAGTGTTATGAGAAGAAGAAGCCATAAAATTGATAATGAGAATTAAATTGTAGAAAGTGTTTTGATCAATGAGAAAAGAAAAAGACTTTGTGATGATGAGCTTTGTTAAAAGACCGGAAGGAAAGAATGGAAATTTGTTTTTGTGTTTGGCGCTGAAGAGAATGACAATTTGTTTTTGTGTTTCGAGATGAAGAGAATGAAACTTGTTTTTGTGTTTTGAGATGAAGAGAATGAAACTTGTTTTTGTGAATACAATGTTTGGTGATCAAACGTATATATAGAGCAAGAGGGAACAAACATCTTGTGACTTCAATAACTCACTTTGTTGAATACAAAACTCATGACACTGGCACATAGATACAAAACTTGTGACACAAACATTCAAAAACTCGTGACACTTACAGACACTGACTTGCATTCAAAAACTTGTGACACAAAAATTCAAAAACGCATGACTTCTATTGCTTGTGACAACACCATCTCGTGACCTCTCTAGCAAAACCGACACCAAGACTTCTGACTTCTTTGTCTCGTAACTGCACATGAAAACAGATCACATAATATAACAAACATATAGAACATGAAACAACAGAAACATATCACATACTATAACATAAACCGGAAACATACATAATGAAACTTGAAATTAAACAGAAGAGCTAACAGAACAGAACATGTAACAAACAACAGAAACAGATCACATAATATAACATAAACCGGAAACATACATAATGAAACTTGAAATTAGTGGATTAAACATAGAGACTGTCAAGGAGTAAACATATAGAACATGAAATTAAACATAGATAAGTAACATGAGTTCACACTAAAGATTCAGCATCTCCGTAAGTAACTTCGTCTTTAGAGCATCTTCAAATTCAGAAAGTGGCTCTTTTTTGGAGATGAGACTGTCAAGCAATCCCATCTTCTTAAGCTCTTTTTTGATGGCCAGATTTCGTGTGCCAGTTTAACAATATCAGCCTCATTCTGACCACTTGTTTTCTGTCTTGTTGCAGCGGCATAGCATCCACAAAACTTGCAAACAAAATCATTCAGTTTCTGCCACCTTTGCTTGCACTGCATGGGCTCTGGCTTATCACCTCCACCCACCTTTGGACTAGCTCCATAGTAATCTGCAATACGTTTCCAGAAAGCTCCTGCTTTCTGCTCATTGCCCACAACAGGGTCCTTGCTGGTGTTTAACCATGCGCTAATCAGCACTAGATCATCGGAGGGACTCCATTTCTTTCTTCCTTTACGCTGTGTAGGAGAGTCTTCATAGAAGCTAGATGTTGCAGTTGCTTGAGTACTGAACAGAGGGAGTTGTGATGATCCGATATCCCCATCGAGTGGAAAACTCGCATAAGGAAAGGGAGTGTCTTGTTGTCTGTTCAACAGATCAACAAAATTGGAGGGTTGAGTATGTGGATTCGTTGAATCCATTTCGTAGAGGAAGAGAAGAGAGAAAGAGAGAAGCAATGTGTTTGAAGAAAGAGAGAAAGAGAGAAAGAGAGAAAGAGATTGTGTAAGAAGATGAAAAGAAAGAAAGAAAGCATACGGTTTTAATAAGAGCTTTGAGTTGAGTTGAATAGAGATGAGAAGACATGTTCCTAACTTATTTATTACCTAAGCAGACAAGCATTCATCACAACCATACATCACTACCATTCATCACACGAATTTCACTAACCACAACCTAACAAGCATTTATTAAGCTAAATACTATCCACACAAAATCAATTAAGAAATTTTTTTTTTACTGATATCAATTCTTGCAAACTTACCGAGACTCTGAAGAAGTGGTTGACTCTCGACCTCAAGGTCCCTGTCGTAATTAACAACGACAGTCTCACATTGTGTTTGCTTGTCGATGAACTGGATGTGTAACCTTGTTCACATCGCCCTCAACCCTGTCAAAATTATCGACACAAGAAGACTAAAACATCACTTAAAAGCTCACACTTCCCTCTCACTATTAACTTAAATAACGTGACTACAAAAGAGTTAGTTTGTTACCATTTTGTCTGGTAGAGACGAAGCCAATACAGAAATATGTTCCTTGGCGTCCTGTTGAATTGAAAACGATCATTAAAACAAAGTATACACATATCTAACCAGTAAACACAGAAAGAGTTAGAGCTAAAGGATCGTTGATCAAAGTCAGAATCTAGTTTCTTCCGAGAAAACAAAACTAACAGAAAAACTTTTCTTTTCTTCTTTCCTTGGAAACTAGATGATGAAACGAGAGAGATTGATTCGGTATTAATGCAAAATTAGTAGATTATGTCAACAACAAAAACTGAACCGAACAGTTTGATTTTGCATGTGAAGAAGAGAAACTGAAACATCACTTATCTGTGGATTTCGATCGCTCTTCTGAGGGAGACGAGAGAAGACGGAGGAACGCCCTGAGGAGCGAGAGACGGAGGATCGGTGGTGGAGACGGACAAGACGACAGAAGACGGAGGAGACGCCGTGAGGAGCGAGAGAAGACGGAGGAACGCCGTGAGAAGAGAAAGAGTCGTCGTACTTTTTGGGGAAACTCGATCGGTGGTGGGTTTCAATCCTTCCTCTGTCACGGAGAAGAGGAGAAGACGAGAGCGAAGACGGAGGATCGGTGGTGGAGGATCTTTGGTGGTTTCAATCGGTTTCGATCTTTTCTCACTCGTGACGGAGAACACGAAGAGAGGAAAGAGAGATGAAGAAGAGAAAACCAAAATGATTTTGGTGAAAACAAAAGAGAAAAAAAATATAGTTTACCTGAAATGCTGACACGTGGTTTGCAAAACTCTCTAATAATCGGTCACAAAGATCACCACTTAAGGATCGATAATCTATTTTTTCCTTCTTTTTTATTTAATTAAATGTTTTTAATACACTAAGAAACCCTTTAAGCCTTACCGATAAACATGGTCTAATGGCACAATTTTAAATTTCGCAAGAGTCCATTATTATAGAATATATAAATCATGGAGTATAAAACATTAAAGAGGGTTGGTTTTGGGCATATATCAATGAAAAATTGGCCTTCTAGTTGCTAGTTGCTGCAACTTGCTAGTAAAGCTGACTCTAAGTGAGAATGTAGATAGGATCGAAGTATAGAACTAAACTGAATTTTACTACAAGTAAAGAAAAATTTGATGAAGAACAAACTAGTTATGTTTATAATCTGATATGTTTTGTTAATAAATTGAACAAACTAAACCAAAGCCCAACCATAGTGCAGTTAATAATATATTAGTAGTAGTTTGAAATAAATCTTACTATAGTGCCTTTATTAAAGTAATTTTTTTATCGTAGATTTATATTCTGAAAGTGATTTTAACAATAAATTTAAACATTTTTAAACAAATTAAACAGATTCAAAACAAAATGATTTACGGTTGTAAGAGAATTTCAAACAAATATCCAAAACTAAAACCCGAAATGGTAAATGATACCCATCACCTAGCAACACCATCTCTACTTGATAGGACTTATACAGCAATGAAAGTGGAAAGCTAATGAGCAATATTGCACGAGCCCTTAATCTTATGTCGGAACAAAAATGATGGTATCATCACCAACATTTTCTCCTTGATCGAGCACAGCAAATGGCGAGTAGATCGAGGGGTTCTCAAAATTCATTATCAAAGGTTCCAAAGGATTGCCATTTTCCGAAAATTAAAATCTTAAGCCTATTAATACGAATTAAAGAAAACATAAGAAAAAATGATATGGGTCCCATGCATGGGCTTGACAAGTCATCCTCATTGTCATCATCATACTTATCTAAAAAATCCAAAAACCTAACAACAACGAAAAAGAAAGAGAACTCAACCATATTGGTAGAGTCATGATTCCCTACATGATGATAACGACAATAACATTGCATTTTTAAATAAATCATGTGGATACCATAAAGTTTAGGTTTAAATTCATGATAATAAGATGGTATGGTGGTGGTAAAGAGAGTTATGAGATATTGATCATGCTCTCCATATACCATGTCATAACTATGGTGGCGATGATGTGAAGGTGACGTTCGATTCCAAGAAGCCTGTCTTGGTTAAGACAGCATTTCTTGTTTTGCTGAGATCTCTTCCTTTGAGTGTTCTTCCAATTCCTTCACACATGGAGAAAGATGAGATCTGCGTTCTTGCAAGTCTTTTTGCCACCAGTTCATGTGGAGGAACCATTGAGTCTTCATCATCATCTTCATCATGAGTGGCCCACGAATGCAAATGGTTGCTTCTGGTGCTCTTCTTCGTATTCCCATAAATCTTGGACCAGTCAGGAACATTCATTGGAGCAGATGACTGTTTTTCCCCCCAGACCTCCTTGCCCTTAGGAATATACCTTGCAGAAGATGAAGAAGCGGCTGAGAAGAGATTGCTACTTTTGGAAATTCTCATTTGAGGACCTTGAGTTTCCTTTTCTCTCAAAACTGACCACACATCTTCTTCTTGAAACTCTTCTCCCCCTTCCATTGTCACTCAAGAAAACCCTACTGAATTTCTTCTTCTAGCTGCAACTAAGTGGTATTCTTCCTCCTGAATCAATGAGAATACTCCAACATTTTATCTTAAAACCAAAAGAAAGAACAAATAGAGATAGAAAGAGAGAGAGAGACAGTATTAAATTACCTGAGAGAAGCAGAGGAAGATTCAGTGTGTGATGTATAAAAATGTGAACCATAAACAACATTAAACAATCTCTCTTTGCTGGCAAATGAGAGACATATAGGCATTGATTGCTTCAAGGGAATCAAAAGCCTCCACAATAGGCAGAGGATTCATAAAGATCCAAAACTGTAATAATTTCGTACTTTTTCGGGGTGCCATAACTATGAATTAAATATATAATAAATAAAATAATTAAAAGGTTTAGATCATAGAGGAGTGGTAGCCTTTGGTACTATTTCTACTAAGACATGCCAAAATTATTGATAGAGTCTGATTCATGCAAGAAGACAAAAAAACTGTACTATATGAAAAGACTTGCTTTATCTCAATCTTTTTCCTAACCCACATTGTACTCTCTAATCTTTTTTAGCTATACAGATTTTGTTAGGAATTAAAGAGGAAATATCAAATAAGTAAAAATTCTCTCCAAAAAGAACTTGCGAGCATTCTATATTATCCTTTTTTAGAATCTTCGCTTAATTGTTTCTTTTAAACTAAGTTTATAATAGCAGGATTATCGCCGGTTACAAGAGGGGGTTTTAAGTGGTAGAGTCCATTTTCTGTGTTAAAAACGGTAATAGAAGAAATGAAATAAGGATCGATTTTTGGTATATTTCTTGCACTGTTCGCGGGCTCCACTGACACGCGGCGGTCCGCGATTGGTGCGCATTTTAATTTAATTTTATCTTTTTAATCAGCAAAAAAAAAAAAAATTGTTAGTCTATCCAATCAAACGTTTCGTGGGTCTCCTCACAAGGCATGTTATTCGAAAGCACGATGTATGGAAAAGTGTAGGGGATGATTGGTAAGTGCTGTAACTTTATATTTTTTGCTGTAGAATTTAATTTGTAGATTTATTTGCTGTAGCTTTCCTTGCTGTAGATTTCTAAAACATTAATTTTTTGCTCTGGAAATAAAGTTCTCTACAGCCATATTTTGATTTTGCAGAGATTTTTTTGCTGTGAGTTTTTTAAAGAAAGCAAAGCTCGATTGGTTGACATATATAGCTGTAGATTAAATTTTGGCTGTCCAGAGCATCTACAGCTCCAACCAATCATCCCCGTAGTTTCAATATAAGCAGGGCCAGCTTAGGGCATGGGGCAAAGGGCATGGGCTCCGGAGCCCAAAGAGCTTTTAACAAAAATAGTATTAAAGAGGAGCCCAAAATTTTAAAAATAACTAAAGATAGGGGCCTAAAAATTTTAAATTGTCCATATATGCATATAAAAAAAAACTAAAATATATTTTTGCCTTGAGCCGGCCGTGAATATAAGACCTCTAAATTGTGAAAGTTTCTTATTTAACCTCTCCAATTTTAAAAGATATATATGTACCCTAACTTGTAAAGGACCTCGAGCCGAACTTAAGAAAAAACCTCAAAGAACTTAACCGTTTGACCCAAAAAAAAATATTGTTCCTTGCAAAGCTCATGACTTCATGTACATTGAAAGTGTAGAAACTGTGAAATTAGAATGATATGTTGGAACATATGAGGCTTTAACCGTTTGGCTGTAGATTCGAGTTGGACGATGGCTTTTTTAGTGGATGAGTTTTGAGTTGTAACATGAAATTATCAATCTACAAGAGAAGAATAAAAGTGCAGAATGTGTTGAACATGAGACGGCATTGAAACCTCTTTCTCGATCGGCTGCATGTGACGATGGTTCTAGCTATACTCTTTTGAGTTATTCACTCCAATCACACTAGTGACATGCTGACATAGTTCAAATGACTACATCAATTTGGGTTTATTTTTTATTTTTTTAGCAACCATTTTTCTTTCATAAATTAAAGATTGGGGTAGGCCCAAGAGGAATTTATATTACAAAGAGTAGCTTTTGCCAATAGGTCCGCTGGTCCATTAAGCTCTTTTAGGGTAAAAGAAAAGAAGCAGAAATTAAACAGAAATGATAGAACTCCGGTATCCGATAGAACTCCATGGAGGATCTTCGGTTTGACGATCGAAGTGATGGCTCGGACGAGCATAAGAGAATCTGATCGAAGCCAGATTTAGGAGTAGCCAAGATGAATGTCGTGTTGAAGAGCAGACCGGATCGCTAGGGCTTCAGCCAAGAGAGCCACTACACTTTCAATTTGGGTTTATTTATATGGGCTTCGTTCAGTCTCATTTAATGTTGATTCTTTATTACATTAACTTGTGGGCTTTTCGTTTGAAACAGAAACTGGATCTGAGAAGATCTGTAAAACACACTATTTTATAATCTCCTACATTTAATAGAACGATTTTTATATTAGGAAAAAACAAATGCAGGATTTAAAGTGGTAATAAAAGCTGAATAAATTATAAATATATAAACAAATCTCATTTTCATTCAGTACTTTTTTAAATATTTAGTTTCATGTTTTTTTTTTTTGACTAATGGCTTTCATATTGAAATTGCAGAAAAAATACAAAAGAATTTCAAGCCCAAAGGCTATAGTTAAACGGCCCAAAGCCAATAGAAAACAACCCCATAAAAACAATCTAATAGTTAAAAACAAACTCAATAGTTAAAGATCAGATATAACCACACTTATGGCCCAATTGTGGATGTTGATGGTGGAAACAACTTCGATCAGTCCGTAGAGAGAGAGTCAATCAGATGGGAGCCAGATTTGCATAAGTTTCGACGCCAGAAGGGGATTGTGATCACGATGACTCAAAAACTTATCTCTAATTTGTCTGTCTAGAAGACGAAACAGAGCATCCACCGTGCGGTAAGAGTTTCGATGTAGTCTATTGTTCCTTTCACTCCAAATCCAATAAACGGTTGATTGCCATCCCAACAAGGTAACCCTTCTCACATATTTGTTGCCTGATAGTGATTGTAGTTGAGTGAGGCAGTGATCCCAACGTCTGTCGGAGACAAGCCTACATCTTTGCGCCACTAATGTTCATAGACTCCACGCAAAAGGGCACAGAAAATAAAGATGGTCCCGAGACTCATCAGCCATGTTGCAGAGAAGACAGTTAGAGTCTGTTTGCAGGCCCCATCGGAGGAGGCGATCACGAGTTGGACATCGGTCAAAAGCAAAGAGCCAAGTGAGAAAACTATGTTTAGGGACACCACCTTTGATCCAAACCAATTTTGTCCATGGTAATGTTTGAGTCTCCCCCTTCAGCTTAGTATAGACATCTCCAGTCACAAACTTAGTTAGAGGTTTATCTTCCAGCACCCATTCATAACGGTCTTTTCCTGCAGTTAATGTGAGTTCAGTAAGATAAACTTGGAGGTTTAGAAGTTCTTCTGAACGAGCAGGAGGGAGCAGCCAGTTTCCATCCTCATTGATCTCTGAAAGAGTAGCTGTCGCTGGAATGCCTAACCTTGACGTCGAATTTCTAAGGAGATATGTCTGTAGGGAGCCAAACGGAGACCAATTATCAGTCCAAAACCGACAATCAGTCCCATCTCCCACACGCAATTTTATCCAAGTAAACACCTCTCCTCGTAGCTTTAGGAGTTTGTTATCCAGCCATGAGTTCGTAGGGCTTATCTTTGCTGTCCAAAAGTTGTTAATACACCCGTTTAGCACCTCATTTCTGTACCATGCGACCCAAACTGAACCTGATTGGAAGAATAGTAGCCAGATGAGCTTTAAACAACATGCCTTGTTCCAAATTCCCAAATCTTTGATGCCTAGTCCTCCCTCTTTCTTAGTCTTAGTAACCATCTCCCAAGATACCCTAGCGTTATGGACTCCTTCTAAGTTTCCTTGCCACAGGAAGTGACCACATATAGAGTTGATACGCCGAATGCATTCTGTAGGAAGGATGAATGTTGAGCACCAAAAGTTATTAATGCCCGCTATGACAGTCTTAATGAGTAACAGTCGTCCTGCAAAGGATAGAGTTTTTGCACTCCAAGAAGTCATCTTTCCTTTTATTTGATGCAGGAGGACCTCACAGTTAGCCAGGGAGAGTTTTTTCGAACTTAGTGGGACTCCTAAGTAACGAACCGGGAGGGATCCTTGTTGCATTCCAGTCGAGACTTTGATGGCATCTAATTCTTGTTGAGTAAGGCCCGAGGCAAAGAAGGAGGACTTCTCTATACTAACCGCCAACCCAGACCGCATCTCAAACTCCTTAAGGACCTGGAGGACATTCTGCACTGATTCTATAGAACCGTCAATGAATATAAGGAGGTCGTCAGCGAAGCAAAGGTGGGTGAGCTTGGAAGTAGCACACTTGTGATGATACTTAATCTTTAGGTCCGCAGCGGCTTTGTTCAGCATAACGGAGAGGATGTTCATCGCTACCACAAAGAGATAAGGAGAAAGAGGATCACCCTGCCTTAAGCCCCGCTTCCCTTTAAAGTAACCTTGAACCCGACCGTTGTATCCTATCATGAAGTTAGTAGTGCAGACACATTTCCTTAGCCAGCCAGTTAGAATTTCTGGAACCCCTAGCCCCTGCAAACAGTTGAAAAGGAACTCCCAAGAGAGAGTATCAAAAGCCTTTGCAATGTCAACCTTTATGGTAATCCTTTTAGGACCATGTCTCTTGTGATATCCGTTGACCAGTTCACCCGCAAGAACAGTGTTCTCGAGAAGAAGTCTGTCTTTGACAAATGCGGTCTGATTTGGAACAATGATGGAGGACAAGACCGGCTTCAGACGACGTACCAGTAGCCTAGAGATCACTTTGTATATAGTGTTTAGGCAAGCAATTGGCCGATAGTCGGTGATGAAGGAAGCACCCGGCCTCTTGGGCACTAGAGACAAGATAGCTGAGTTTGTTGTGGCTGGAAGGAAAGAGTTGAGGAAGAAATCAGTGATAGAACAGACAACCTCATCACCCAGTAGAGACCAAGTAGCCTTGAAAAATCCAGAGGTCAGACCATCCGGCCCGGGGGCCTTATTTGGGTTGAGTTTGAACATAACCTTAGTGATCTCAGTGCTTGAAGGGATAGAGGTCATTGAGGCAGTTAAGCGTTGAGGGAACACAAAACCAGTCAGGTCAGAGAACCAAGAAGGATGCGAAGTGAGCAGGAGTGGGTGAAGCGTTTCAGGACCGAGGATACTCTGAAAGTGTTTGATGGCGAGGTGACTCATGAGCAGAGGATCAGAGATGAAGATTCCTGAGGACAGTTGGAATGTACGAATGGAGTTGTAGCTGACTCTAGTTTGAAATACTCTGAAAAAATATGCAGTGTTCTGGTCTCCCTCTTTAAGCCAGTTAACCCTTGATTTTTGGCGAAAGTAGGATTCTTCAATCTGGCGCAAGAACAACCATTTTTGAAGCGCCTCCCTCTCCTGCAACAGGTTAGTTTCAGTAGGAGCTTCCAATGCTTTCACCTGTACAACTTGTAACAAACAGTTAGCCTCACTAACCCTCATCTGAATATTTGAAAAATTTTCTGTATTTAAGTTTTTTAGCACTCCTTTTAAGCTCTTGAGTTTCCAACACAGTTTTGTCAGGTTGACAGCCATGCTTCCGGCCTGTGCCCAAGTCTCATTCACCAGCTGGAGGAATTGCGGGTGTTTGGTTAGGTAGTTAAAGAAACGGAAATGCTTGGTACCAGCAGTAGGAAGTGTATGGGCGAGATCAACAAGACAGGGGCTATGGTCTGAGGTTAAGGGTGGAAGGAAGAAGGCTATACTGTTGGGAAACACTGAGATAAAGGTTGAGTTAACCAAGAGCCGGTCCAACTTCTTTGCTATAGGAGTGTCGGGCTGATGGTTTGACCAAGTGAACAACGGCCCTTGAAACCGGAGATCAAACACTCCCACATGTCGGAGACAATCACTAAAGTCAACCATCTGAGAAGATAAGGTGTTGACAGCCATCAGAGAGTGCTCAGTTTGATGAGTAATTTCATTAAAGTCTCCTCCTATGATCCACGGAGTCGCATGAAGTGAGAGACTCTGGAACAGGTCAATTAGCTCAACCCACAGACTGTTCCTTTCAAATCTTTCATTAGAAGCATACACTGATGTGTGAATGAAGGGACTGCAGGTAGGCAAGGAGACTTCACACGTTAGGGATTGGCGACTCTGGTGAATCAACCTGACTTTTGCCGGGTGTTTCCAAATGATGATAATACGTCCATCTTCATCTGAGGCATGATTGGTTGCAAAATCCCAATCACGACAGAGCTTAGACATAAGGTGGTTCAGATTGTGATCTTTAATATGGGTTTCCAAAAGAGATCCGAAAATGGGTTGATGACTGTTAA
Organism: Brassica napus; assembly: GCF_020379485.1. NCBI lineage: Eukaryota > Viridiplantae > Streptophyta > Magnoliopsida > Brassicales > Brassicaceae > Brassica > Brassica napus. Next base: position 48,483,362 of record NC_063450.1, on the reverse strand, counting down.
GCCATTGACAAAAAGGTACATGCTTGTCCGTGTCATTAAGTCCACGGACGTTCCAAAAAAAGAGTTTTGCACTCATTGGGATAGAGGTGGCTCTCCCACAAGTGGAAAAGCCGAAGCAGCAGTCAAGGAAGAAAAAGAGTTTGAGGTTTTAACAGATTGGAGGGTTAAAGGGACAGGGACAACAAAAGAGGAGGAGGGGGAACTTTGAGAGGTGGGTGAGGTCTGGATGGTTGAGTCTATAGATGGATTTGATCGAGATTTTTTTAGAGCATGCTTTTGGAGAGGTTCAGGAGTGAAGTGGAATGACGGGTTATTAGGTTTAAAGAGGGAGGGTAAAGCAAGGGTCAATGGTGATGAGGGGGTAGAGTTGTGTTTTGGAGGGCCAGGGGGTGGGAGGCTAGGAAGGGTTGAGGGAGGAGGGATCACAGATTCAGATGAGGCCAAGTTAAGGGTGAAAGGGCCAGTGGGCGCTAGAGCAGAGGTAGGGGGAACTGCTTCTAAAGAAGCGGAGCCAGCCAGAGAAGAAGTAGGGGTAGACTTCCTTGGAGAGGGAGACTTAGCCTTGTAGACTTGTTTCACAGCACCTTGAGGAGTCTTAGGTGCTTTGTTTTTAGCTGCATTAGCCATGGTCGGATCAGTTCTTTCTTCTTGTTGTTTATCTTTCTGTGCAGGAGTTTGGACTTTATGAGCTGGGTCTTTTGTAGCAAGTGGGATCAGAAGACAATTCTTTTGAATATGACCCAACTCTTTACAATGAGCACAAGTAGGAGGAAGCCATGGATAAGTTACAAGCACTTCAACAACCTCACCAGACTGACGGCTGAACTCCACTACTGAAGGGAGAGGTCCTGTCAAGTCCACTTCAACTTTTACATGTGAGAGAGTGAGACTAACAAGATTTTTGGTGAAATCATCAGTTTCTTTAGGTTCGCCTACCAGTCCAGCTACCAAGCTAAGCCCCTTCTGGTGACGGAGATCCAGAGGCACTCCATGCAGGTGAGCCCATATTTGGATAGATTGCATAGACGGTGACTGGTTAGAATGAGCTGAGTTCCATTGAGCAGTGTGAAACATGGAATCACCTACATACCATATACCTTTTTCAAGAATCTTTTGTTTGAGCCAATCACTAGTTATCCGAACTAGCACTGATCTTGTATTAGGGTTGTTGTGAATTTCCAGGCGTTTACCCTTTCCCCACATGTGGTTCAGGACGCTTTGGATCTGACTGTAAGGTGGCGGTCTTCCTTTGAAGTAGCAAACAATGAAGTCTTTATGGAGATCTACACCTATTTGAAACACTTCATCAGGTATAAGCACTCGAGGCCTTCCATTCTCTGCAAAAGACACTGGGGCAAGCCTCGTGAGGGACTTATCCTCTAATCTTCTGATTTTTTCAACTAGGGAAGGAGTCTGCTGAGTAGAGGAATTTTGTGGCATTTGCTGAACAAAAGATTTTTGTGGCTCTTGCTGAGCTGCAGGAGACACATTAACAGTAGGAGGAGGAGTAACAGAAGCTGGAAGAGGAGCTTCTGCCATCAAAATATCTGAGGTTTCAGTTTGTTCAGGTTGAGTAGTATGGGTGGAGGTTTCTTCAGAAGGAGGAGAGTGGGTGGAGATTTGACTCGGAGGGGATGCGGCTCGGTTGGTTTGGAGGGGGGAAGATTTTTTTGGTTTTAGAATTGTGAATTGTTGGGGAGAAGTTTTCTCAGATCCAGAAGCAACTGAACCAGTTTTGCCTTCAGATCCAATAATCTTAGGCTTAAGAGTTGACTTAGCTTCAGCAGAGCCAACGGTAGAGGTAGAAGTTCCTTTGACAGAAACAACAGTTTTGGGGGAAGAATTACGGGCAAGGATGGTTTTGGTGGAAGAGGGAGAAAGTGGAGGGTATTGGCCAAGGTCAGGAGGGTCGGGGGGAAGAGGAGGGATGGGGTTCCGGTCATCACCAGCGGCGAGAGACGGAGGGGATAGGGCGGAAGCACGGCGGGGCGTCAACCAAGGGTTTGACATGGGGAACCGATTTTAGATTACTTATTTAGTTTCATGTTGATGTGCATTTTTTCTGTGTTAGTGTAAGATTATCATTGTGTGATGTTGGGTTTGAATACAAATGTGTCCTGCAAATATAGGTTTGTTCATATGTATGTCCATTATATAATTATTCACTCCTTCTATTCCTTAAATATAAAACAAACGAAAACAAAAATTACTGCAATCCCAAGTCAATTAAATTAAGTCTCCATTCAACATAACCTACTTTTTGTAAAGTTCTACGAGAAAAATGATGAGGCTGCAGCCAGGATGAAGCTTCCTGAGAAGATTGATCTCTTTGCTGTGAAATTTCAAGTGTGACCTCATCAATTTTGATGTAGAGACATTGATATCGATCACTACTTTCCTTGAAGATGCTTCTGTTCTTCCTTTGCCTTTTTCCTTCTTTGAATAGAATGGTAGAGCATTCAACCTTGACCGGTGAAATTATTTTCCACAAAGTCTCTCTCAGTCCCCCGATGGAGTCAACGTTTTATGTCGCTTTGTTCAATTACACAAAAAGCGTAATTGCTCCACAAATCTCTGTACCAAGCTCACTGATCCTTTCTCCACTACCACACAAATGGATTTATCTATTTTCCTTAACATGGTTGCTGCTGCAATAGGCTTCTTCTTCATTTTACGAAAAATCAGATCCCATCAAGAAAACAAAGAATTCGATTTGTCTTCTTTGTCTACTTCATCACCACCATCTTCTTTAACTATTTTGTCAGTTCCTCGATCTGTCTATTGGTCTTCTTTGTCTCCATCATCACCACCATCTTCTTTATCTATTTCATCAGCTCCTCGACCTTCTTCCTCTCAAGTCTGGATACACGATGTCTTTCTGAGCTTCCGGGGGGAAGATGTCCGCAATAACTTTCTTAGTCACATTCAAAAGGAGTTTAAAAGAAAGGGAATCACATATTTCAACGATAATGGGATCAAGAGAGGAGAATCCATCGCTCCCGAACTCATACGGGGGATTAGAGGATCTAAGATTGTGATCGTCTTGCTCTCAAGGAACTATGGTTCTTCAAAGTGGTGTCTTGAGGAGTTGGTGGAGATCATGAAGTGCAGGGAAGAGCTGAAGCAAACTGTGATGGCTATTTTCTGTAAAGTAGATCCATCTGATGTAAAGAAGCTGACCGGAGACTTTGGCAAGGTTTTCAGAAAAACGTGTGAGGGTCAAGCTAAGGAGGACATTTGGAGATGGAAACAAGCTTTGGAGAAGGTGGCCACAATAGCTGGTTACCATCCAAGCAACTGGTTTTGTCCCCATGCTTTTTACTTGCTATCTTTTACATACATCCAAAATATAATATGTATTGAGAAATACAAAATTCAAAGAAAAAAAAAACAGTTTCGATATAACATGATTTAATAAATGGTTTCAAAAACATCACAGAGGTTATGTTTACGAGTGATCTCCTTCTAAAATTATAGAAGCGTAAGAAGTTATTGCATTTTTTAAAAAAAATTAGGGTATCGGTGATAATTTAAGAAAACAAAATGTGAAATGTTTTTAGTTAACAAAATGTGAAAGTTTGTTAGTTCGTTTTTTATTGAAAGTTTGTTATATATGTACAAATAATTTGCTTAATTTTTATACAACTTTAAATAAAAAAACCTTGATCATTTATTTGTCAATTTTGTTTTTGATTATGAATTGTAAATTTTCAAATGATGTCTTCATCTTTGTGTATTATCTTTTCTCTTGTTAGGGATGATGAAGCATCAATGGTCGAAGAAATCGCCACTAATGTTTCGAATGACCTAATTAATTTTGTGATATCAAGTGATTTCGAAGGTTTTGCTGGGATGGAAGCTCATATGAAAAAGATGGAGCCGTTCTTACTCTTAGGCTCCAATGAAGTGAGGATAATAGGGATTTGGGGTCCTTCTGGAATTGGTAAGAGCACCATCGCCAGAGTTCTATTTAGCCAGCACTCTCATGAGTTCCAGCTTAGTGTCTTCATGGAGAATATCAAAAGACGTTGTCCAAGACCTTGTTCTGATGAATATAGCGCGAAACTGAAATTACAGGAAGAGTTCTTATCTAAAATAATCAACCAGGAGGATGTCAAGATTCATCATTTAGGAGTTGCGCCAGACAGGTTAAAAGACAAGAGAGTGCTTGTCGTTCTCGATGATGTAGACCATTTAATGCAACTAGATGCCATGGCAAAAGACCATAGCTGGTTTGGTCCTGGAAGTCGGATTATTGTCACAACACAAGATAAAAAAATCTTGACTGCACATGGGATTAACCATATTTACAAGGTTGAGTATCCAGGTTTCAGTGATGCTTTTGAAATCTTCTGCATGTATGCTTTTGGTCAAAAGTCCCCATACGATGGCTTCGAGAAACTTGCTTGGGAAGTTAAAGAATTTGCCGGTAATCTCCCTCTGGGACTAAAGGTAATGGGATCTTATTTCAAAGGAATGCTCAAGCATGAGTGGGAAGAGGAACTACCAAGGTTAAGTGCTAGACTTGATGGAGAAATAGAAAGTAGTTTAAAGTTACGTTATGATGCCTTATCTGTTGATACTCAAGATTTATTTCTTCACTTAGCTTGCTTTTTCAACAATGAGCGGATTGAGAAAGTGGAAGAGTATCTTGCAAGGAATATTGTCGGTGTGAAAGGTCAGCTCCGTGTCTTAGCTGAGAAATCTTTCATATCCATTGTTGGGGGATATATAAAGATCCATGATTTGCTTGCACGTTTGGGTAGAGAAATTGTTCGTAAACAATCCATTCACGAACCTGGGCAGCGTCAGTTTTTGGCTGATGTTGGAGATATATGCCAAGTACTACAAAATGATACACTAGTAAGTTTTTCCTATTAGTCATTCAATGCGTTTCTCCCTACAAAATTTTATAGGAAAATCATTGGGTTCTTTTGCAGGGTAGTCGAAGTGTTATAGGCATAGATTTGAAGCTTTTAGAGTTGGAGACAGAGTTGAAAATAAGTGAAAGGGCCTTTGAAAGAATGTCCAATGTTCAATTCTTAAGACTTTTGCTTTCTGATTCTGATTCTGATTCTGGTTCTGACTATGGACGTCCCAAACAGACATGTCATCACAGCATAGATCTAATGACATGTCTGCCTCCAAATCTTAAACTTTTGCATTGGGATTTTTTTCCGATGACATGTCTGCCTTCTAATTTTATTTCGGAGTTCCTGGTGGAAATAGCCTTGCGTAAAAGCAACTATCTTGAGAAATTGTGGGAAGGAAATAAAGTAAGTAAACATATTTATATATCTAAGACTTTGTGTTACTTCAGTATTATTGGACTGTCTTCTTTTTATTGATGTTTTTCTTTTCTGTACAGACGATTAGAAATCTCAAATGGATGTATTTGTCGGATTCCAAAAATCTAAAGGAGCTTCCTGATCTCTCAACTGCCACTAGTCTCCAAGAATTGAATCTTCATGGTTGCTCAAATCTAGCGGAGCTCCCTTTTTCTATTGGAAATGTTATCAGTCTCCGAAGATTAAATCTTAGTCATTGTTCAAGTCTAGTAAGGATCCCCTCTTTTATTTGGAATCTAATTAATCTTGGAAGATTGGATATTAGTCATTGCTCAAGTCTAGTGAGACTTCCATCTTCTTCTGGGAATGCTATAATTAAACTCAAAGTATTGGATCTTAGTGGTTGTACAAGTCTGATGGAACTCCCCTCTTCTATGGAAAATGCCACTGATCTCGAGGAATTGAATCTCACGGGATGCTTACGTCTAGCTAAGCTCCCATCCTCTATTGGTAATCTCAAGAAATTGTATCTCAAAGATTGCTCAAGTTTGGTGGAGCTTCCATCTTCTGTTAGAAATTCCATTAATCTCAAGGATTTTACTTTTAATGGTTGCTCAAATCTTGTGGAGCTCCCTTTCTATCTTGGTAATGCCACTGATCTCAAAAAAATTGATTTGAGTGGATGCTCAAGTCTACAGGAGCTTCCCTCTTCTATTGGAAATATGACTAATCTCATGCATCTGTATCTCGATGAATGCTCAAGTCTACTGGAGCTCCCCTCTTCTATTGGAAATATGACTAGTCTCTTGTATTTGTATCTCAATGAATGCTCAAGTCTGGTGGAACTCCCGTCTTCTATTGGAAATATAAATAATCTCATGAAGTTACATCTTAATGGATGCTCAAGTCTTGTGGAACTCCCATCTTCTATTGGAAATATGAATAATCTCGGGAACTTGTACCTTAATGGATGCTCAAGTCTTGTGGAACTCCCATCTTCTATTGGAAATATAAATCATCTCAGGAAGTTGTCTCTTAATGGATGCTCAAGTCTTGTAGAACTCCCATCTTCTATTGGACATATGAATCATCTCAGGAAGTTGTATCTCGAAAGATGCTCAAAGCTAAGGGCCCTTCCCATCAACATCAACATGAAATCTCTTGGTAAACTTTTTCTCACTGACTGCTCGTCATTGAAATGCGTTCCGGAGATTTCCACAAACATCAGCGTTCTAAAGCTCACTGGAACTTCAATAGAAGAATTACCTCGATCAATAATGTCATGGCCTCGTCTTCGTGAGTTACACTTGAGCGACACAAGAATACAAGAAATTGCTCCATGGGTCAAGGAAAGGTCTAGTCTACGTGAACTTGTAATCAAGGGATGCACGAAGCTGGTTTCTCTTCCGCAGCTTCCGGACTCCTTAAAGTTCCTCGTCGCAGACAATTGTGGGTCCCTCGAGAGACTGGATTGCTCTTTTTACAAGACAAAGTTTCATGGGCTCAGCTTTGTTAACTGCTTTGGACTGAATCAAGAAGCAAGAGAGATTATCATCAACACATGGACAAGAGACTTTGCAATTTTTCCAGGAGAAACAGTGCCTACATATTTCAATTACCGAGCCACCAGGAGTTCCCTGTCAATGACGTGGAATGGATTAGATACACAGTACTTTCCTACATCCTTGAGATTTAAAGCTTGCCTCTTGCTGGTTTATAAGGGTGACGTTGATGCTGATGATTGGTGCTGGCCTGATATATCATATTGCATCAAGGACAAACTGAATAGTGTTAAATCTGGTTACGCAGCTTATGCTGATTTATGGCACCGCTCTTCTCCAACTTCAAAGGAGCATCTGCTGGTATTCAAAATTGAAGAAAAAGTGGGCTCCCCCGAATTAGCCTTTGAGTTCAGATCCCATGACAAAATTGGGAGATTGAGGAATGCGGGCTACGTCCTCTGGAAAGTTGGAAACAATTGCTTTGGAATCCTTGGCTCCCTCATGTTCATGGAAGCTGAGAAAAAAAAACAAATCACATTTTCATTAATAACTTGTAACAAAAAAAATCTTCCTTGCAAGATCTTTAGCACTCTCAGATATAGAAGGCCATGGTTGGCTCTCAAAATCAATTTCTCCTTTTATAATCTCATCAAATATTCCCTTCTCGGTTTCTACATTGTAACAAAAACAGTATCATAAAACATATAAATTACATAGTTAAATGGATAAAACAATCAAATAATATTTTAGCTTTACATTACCTGCCTAAAAAGGAAAGAAAGATGAATAGAATAATCCCTGCACTCCAGTTACTAACCTCCTTCCTGTAACTTCGTCTTGTTAGCTTCCTCTTGAGTATTGATTTGCATGCGTATGGGTTCCCTGTTGAATTCTCGTTGCAAGTGTAGGTTATACCGAACTGGCCTCGACCTAGCTAGTTCAAATGACCTAATGTGGAGTTTCTTGATTTCTTTAAAGGTTTTGCCAAGAAGTGTCTCTGTTTCTCGAAGATCGATGGATTTCAATGGTGTTAAAACCTGCTTCTCTTAGATTTGCTGATTAACGGGTTTGGATTCTTGTTGTTGCGGTGGGTGGTGATTGTTGGGTTCCTCTTTCCCCAACAGTGATGATGATGATTCGTCTGAGTCGTAGTGGGAGAGAAGAGAGAAGATACTTGTATTTTCCGTTAATATTCAGCAGTCATTAATGGTGATATTCCATTTTCAAGCATCTTGATTAGGCCTGTTCAATATGGTAAAACCGAACCGTACCGAACCGAACCGAAATAGACAATATGGTTTGGTTTTGGTATATACCATATAAACCGAATGGATATAATTTTATAAAAACCGTATGATTTAGATATGGTTTGGTATATAACCGAATAAACCGAACAAAACCGATTAAAAGTAGAAACATGTAAATATGTATCTATTTTATAACAATACATGAAAATCTATTTGTTATATATGTTAAATTTGTGTTAATAACTATTACCATAATGTTATAGTAATAAAGAACCTTATATAATTTGTAAAACACTTGAACTATAATTAAATAACAATACATCGCAATTCAGACATCCTATTTTCTAAGTTTTTTTTTATCTTTTTGCTTTATTTTAGTATTCACTAAATTAATATGAAGATGAAAAATTTGATGAAAAATAATTAATGGAAAATTTTCACAACTTTTTTCTTATCTATAAACAAACAGAGTTTCGTGTTCAATCGAAAAAACATGACTTTAATGAACACCAAATATGAAAGAGTGAAAAAACTTTTCTTTCATGTTTCTGTTTTGTTTCATACTTTTATTTTCAAAATTTCAGGCTCTGATTTTAATTATAAATTTGATGATTTTATTTGATGGTAGAAGCATTTTTACGTTTTTGTTCATTTATTTGAACATATAATATATTTCTAATAAATGATTGTGTTGACAATATGACTCTAAAATTCATTTTATATGATCTCAAACTAAATAATTATGTTTTTTGGTATAAAATCGAATAAACCGAAAACCGACGGTATATAAACCGAACCGAACCGAATTAAATATGGATTTCGAATGGTAGTTATATTTTACTAACCAAAAAAAAACCGAACCGAAACCGAACCGATATCCGAATTGAACACCCCTAATCTTGATGCTTCAAAAGTTCAAATAAACGACATTATAATAAACTTTAAATTAAGAAATAGCTGTAACGTATGTATGATCTTATTCTTTGTGTGTGCAAATGCATGCCAACAATTTACAAATAGACTATTATCTGTCTCCAACATTAGCCCTGTTCTTTTGTCAACGGCGGCGTCAGCAGCAGCGTCTAGAAAATAACCTTAACAGAGAACAAAATAATCATGGAAGAAATAGAAATAACCGCCAGAAACGATCGCCGGTGCTATCCAAGGTTTCTCTAATGGACGCCATTATTTTCAGCGTCATCTTATGTGTGTAATATGTCTTTCGCGTCTTAATCAAGCGATACTTGATAACTCCGTCTTTATCTTTTCCGTTTTGCTCGTTGTTTTTCTCGACGCTGCCGCCGCTGTTGATAAAAAAAACAGGGCTAATATCAGAATCTTAAGAAAACATACTACAAGTAGAAGAAGAAAACTGACTACAAATACTTTGTTAGACCTACTTTCTTGGCAATGGAGTTGAAGCCGAGGATGAAGCTTCCTATAGAAGATTGATCTCTTTGCTGTGAAATATCAAGTGTGAACTCATTAACTTTGATGTATTGACAAAGGATTAAGCTTCCTATAGTGGACATTGATTTCGATTATTATTTCCTTGAAGTTGCTTCTGCTATTCATTGCTTTTTTTAGTTTTTTGTACTTAAAATAGGATGCCACAACGCACTGTTTAGGCACTGTGCTTTTTATTTACCACAAAGTCTCTCTCAGTCAACGGAGTCAACTTTATATGTCGCTTTGTTCAATAAAAGCATCTTTGTTTCACTCATTGCTCCACAAATGTCTGTAGCAAGCTCATTGATCCGTTTCTCCAGCACACAAATGGATTTCTCTCTTTCCTTAACATCGTTGCTGCTGCATTAGGCTTCTTCTTGATTTTTCGAAAACTCAGATCCCATCATGAAAACGAAGAATCTGATTCTTCTTCTTTGTCTACTTCATCAACTCCATCTGCTTTGTCTCCTTCATCGGCTTCTCCATCTTCTTCCTCTCATGTCTGGATGTACGATGTCTTTCCGAGCTTCCGCGGGGAAGATGTCCGCTACAACTTTCTCAGTCACATTAAAAAGGAGTTCAAAAGAAAGACAATCACATTTTTCAATGACAACGGGATCGAGAGAGGAGAATCCATCGCTCCTGAACTCATACGGGGGATTAGAGGATCTAAGATTGCGATCGTCTTGCTCTCGAGGAACTACGCTTCTTCAAAGTGGTGTCTTGAGGAGTTGGTGGAGATTATGAAGTGCAGGCAGAGGCGTGCTTATGTATATTTAAAAAGGCATTTGAAAAACCTGGGCCCCAAATAATTATACAATTTTAGGGGCCCCGAAATCTTGAAAGTCTGTCGAGGTTTCTCTGCACTTATGGTCAGTAACCATGTTCAAATCTTTGTGTGATTATAAGTTTTGAACATGAGCTTTTATAGAAAGAAATCCATATTCTAAATAAATATTAGATACAAATCAGTAAAAAGATCTGACTCGCAAATCAAAACGAAATCAGGTCAAGATCAAGTTTAATAGGTTTAAATAATAATGTTTTAGAGTAAACTTTCTCAAAGTACCATAAATAAGAATATTTAGATATTTTTCTCATCATATTATATCTGTCTTTCACTAAAAAATTGGTACATCATATTTTAGTCGTCTGGGAGACTTCCTGTAAGTCGTCTACCGCATTATATATTTAGACGACTAATAGGTAAGTCGTCCCAGAAGTCTTCCAGATTTGAAAACCTGCATATCCAAATCTAGATCTGAAAAACCTGCATATCAAAAAACGTTTAAATAGCTTAAAAATAGAGAAAATGAGTGGAATATTAGATAAATCTACCTTTATAGAACACACAAAAATACATATCTAAAATTAATAGATCTACATTTAAATGAGTGAAAGATGAGAACCATCTGATTAAAACCTGCAAAAAAAAAGATAGATTAGTAAGAAAGACATGAGACAAAACTGAAAAATTCATATAAATTTGGTATTTTCAAGTCAAAGAGATTAGATTGGGTTTGGAGAGTTTTAGTTTGAAAAAAAAGTGAGAACTTTATACAACAGGAAGTTACTAAATGAAGAAAAATGAGACATGAAAACTTACCAAAACGCTCAGATCTGTTATGAAAGGGTGACTTCGTCAGAAGACTTCCAGGAAGTCCAGACAACTTCCGGGAAGTCGCCTGGAAGACTTCCTGAAAGTCGTCTAGCGCATTATATTTTAGATGACTAACAGGTAAGTCGTCCCAGAAGTCTTCCAGATCTGAAAAAAACATGCATATCAAATCCAGATTTGAGAAACCTGCATATAAAAAAAACGTTCAAATGGCTTAAAAAACAGAGAAAATAAGTGGAATATAATACATATCTAAAATTAATAGATCTACCTTTAAATGAGTGGAAGATGAGAACCATCTGACTAAAAACTGGCAAAAAAGATAGATTAGTGAGAAAGACATGAGATAAAACTGAAAAATTCATATAAAGTTTGGTGTTTTCAAGTCAAAGAGATTAAAGTGGGTTTGGAGAGTTTTAGTTTTGGAAAAAAAGTAATACCTTTATACAACAGGAAGCTACCAAATGAAAAATAATTAGACATAAAAACTTACCAAAACGCTCAGATCTGTTATGAAAGGGAGACTTCGTCAGAAGACTTCCTGGAAGTCGTATGGAAGACTTCCTGAAAGTCGTCTGGAAGACTTCCTGAAAGTCGTCTAGCGCATTATATTTTAGACGACTAACAGGTAAGTCGTCCCAGAAGTTTTCTAGATCTGAAAAACCTGCATATCCAAATCCAGATCTGAAAAACATGCATATCCAAAAATATTCAAATGGCTTAAAAACAGAGAATATGAGTGAAAGATTAGATAAATCTACCTTTATAGAACACACAAAAATACATATCTAAAATTGATAGATCTACCTTAAATGAGTGGAATATGAGAATCATGTTGTGATGAAAAACCTGCAAAAACAAGATAAATTAGTGAGAAAGACATGAGACAAAAACAATAAATTGATATAAAGCTTAGTGTTTATAAGTTCAAAGAGATTAGAGAGAGGTTGAAGAGTTTTAGAATGATGAACATTACATTTTTGTTGCAACCATTTGAGAGGAGGAGAGAGAATGTGTAAATTTTTCTTTATATAGGGAGACAAAAAAATCTAATTAGGTTAAAATATTTTTGATTCAGACGACTTCCTAGACGACTTATTTGTAAGTCGCCCAGAAGACTTTAAATTTTTAGCGGGAAACTAAAATAGAAGACTTCGCAGACGACTTACTTGTCGTCTAGTTAAATTATTTAAGCGGGAAAATAATTTTTTTTTTAATTTTAGGCTGGAATATTTGAACGACTTACATGTAAGTCGTCCAGCTAAAATTATTCACCAGACGACTTCTATGTAGAAGTCGTCTAGACCCTAAATATAACCCCTAAACTTAATTAACTAACTAAACACTTCATAAAATCAAATTAAACTTCAAAAGTGTTTACTATACACAAAAATAAATACTTATAGGTAAAATTTAATTTTTCAAAAAAACATTCAAGCTTTCCAAAATTCAACCCTAAGAATACATACAATACTACAACATATGTTGTCAAACCCTAGAACAAAGAATACCATGATTCACTACCTACATTCATCTATGTTGAAAACAATTCAGTTTTATAATATTTTAATTTATATCACTTAAAACTGTTTATAATTACATGATTTTAATTTTTTCGCTTATCAAATATTTTTTAGAAAATTTATAAATTATTTTTAAGACCTGCTACACCAGTTGACTTACTTGGAAGTCGTCTAGAAGACTTCTAGCATCTCAGACGACTCAGACGACTTACTGGGGCTATATTCCTAAAAATGGCTTCTGTTTTTTTTGTTTGGTCACAAGGGGCTGGCTGTAATTTCACAAAACTTTTATGTTAGTTTTGCATTTGATTCAACTTTGGGTATAGATTTGTATTTAAATCAAGTTGTAAGTCATATTTGAAAAATCTCTGATTGCAAATATAATAAATATTAATAATATTGCAAATAAAATTAAAATTTGAAATTATATGTAATATTGTAATATTAAACTAGAGAAAAAGACAAAAATAGCACTAAATCAAGTTTATGTTCCCAAACTAGCACTCAAGGTCAAAAGTCACAAAATAGCACTTAATGTTTTATCAAAAGTCACAAACTTAGGGTTTAGAGTTAAAGGGTGGGGTTTAGGATTTAGGGTTTAGGGTTTAGAGTTTAGGGTTTAGGGTTTAGATTTTAGGGTTTAGGGTTTAGGGTTTAGGGTTTAGGGTTTAGAGTTTAGGGTTTAGGGTTTATGGTTTAGAGTTTAGGGTTTAGAGTTTAGGGTTAGAGTTTAGGGTTTAGGGTTTAGAGTTTAGGGTTAGGGTTAGAGTTGAGAAATGAGGTTTTGGGGATAAGATTTTAAATTTTGAAAAATAAAAAAATTAAAATTTTCAAAGGATAAACTTAGAAATGTGCTATTTTGGTCATTTTAGTTTTTGAGTGCTATTTTTTGTGATATAAACTTAGAAAGATGCTATTTGGAGATTTGCCCATTAAACTATACTATAAATATGAAAAATAAAATAGACTCACGAAAAAAAGAAAAATTATAACATAAAAAAAAAAAGACAAAGAAAATGATACGGAACGATACCAATTGATTTAAAGAAAGATGACGTCGGCAGAGTGAAAAATTGGAGTGATAGAGGTGTTGATTATATAGATGGAAGTGATTAAAACATGATGACCTTTGATTTGCGTCCATCTTTATTAAAAGAAGAGAAGCAGAGACCTGAAAGAAGAAGAAAAAAGATTTTTACCAGTTGACTGTATGGTTAATTCGCTGTATAACCAATTTCTGAGTAGAAACTAAGAATATGTCAATGATTTTGACATAATTAAGTTACTAATATTTAGTCTTCATTTCAACTGGTTATACCCCATCTTCTATAAGTAGCCGGTCAAAGAAGGGGAAAAGTGGATAATGTCATCGTTAAAAGATATGGACATTAGAGAAACACCATTATTATTATCATATCATATCATGTAATGCTAACAACGTTACACATTTAAAAATAATGGCTTAAAACAGATGGTGCCATCTTAGTTGAAGAAGACATGAATTTGCGCCATCTAAGACCACACTGATTGTGTCTCAAATAGTATAGTGGCGAAGAGTTCATCTTCTTCATCATTTTTTCCTTTTCCAGACATGGTGATCATACACATTCATCTCTTCTATTACCATATAGACTCGATGAGTTACAGCTCTTCTTTTATGACACGTCTATATATTTACTGTGTCGGCCGCCGTAGTCATTTCTTACAACCGGATTTGTTTAATAATCCATGATGCAATAATTCTAACATGTTTTGCAAGATTCAAAATGAGAACAAATTATAAAAACAGAGATATTGTTGTAAGAAAGAAGGATAAAAATGAAAAAGAAGAAAGTTAACAGAAAATAAAAAATGGTGGTGTCCGTTGTTTTGAAGAGTATTTTAGCAAATAAGATAAAAAATTATGTTGAATATCATAGTTTATTTTTTTCTTAGCTAGATAGTGAAGAACTTTTTTGTAGGTTGTCATAAAGTGCATTTTCCTTGATTGTAAAGGTAGTTTGACATATATTATAAAAATACATTGAATATTGTGGTCAATGTTTTTGGGGTTAGACTGATTTATAATATATTTTTGGTTCATTGCGTGCAATTTCCCATAGTTTTGTCGGTGACAAACTTTTCGTGTCAGTTACTCAACTATAGTATACATTAAGATAGGTGATACAATTTTTTTAATTCAGTATAGTAATTATTAACATATATAATATATAATTTATCATGTAAAATAAGTTCGTTACTAAAAATTAAGTTAACAAATAAAACAACACATATAGCATGTAACAATCGTTATTGTAGGTTGTTAATAATTGATGTATCATCTAAAATATGTATTAGTTGTTAACATAGGTATTAGCTGAAACATATAATAATTGATGTATCATGTAACAGATAGTTACTAAAATTTAAGTTATGGAGTAAAACAATACATGTAGCATGTAACAATCGTAGGTTGTTAATAATTGATATATCATTTAAAATATGCGTTAGCTGTTAATATAAGTATTAGCTGAAACTTCACATACAACACATAAACATCATGACCCACTTTAAAAAAGCTTCTCTCTTATGGGTTTCTAAACTTTGGAAAAGATTTTTTTCAATTGCTCTAACTCTAGATCCGACATGACTTTGACATACGCACCAAAATACATCCCATCTCCGATTTGCGCACACAGATCTAAAAGACCAAATCCAAGAAAATAATAGATCAAAGTTTTTAAAAGAACAATCATCCCGAAAAAATAATTAGTGGACTAATGTAATTTTTTATGCTAATGTTTATTCATTAAATTTGTCAGCGTTTCGTGTCAGTTACTCAATTCATACGAATTTTTTATTATTATTTTTTTTGACTAACGTACGAATTTTTTTTTTAATTTTATCTAGAAATATACTTGGTCCTCTCGCCACCACACAGATTGGTTATTTTTCCCTTTCATTTGCCATTCTCGCTTCTCCTGCATATGCTTCTTCATATTGTTTTTGAAAATTCAGATTCCATCAAGAAAACCAAGAAATCAGTTTTCCTTTTATCTACTTATTCCTTCAACTCCACTGTTTTGTTTTGTGATATACTATAATACTTCATTCCCGAAAAGAGAAAAGCTTTTCAAAAATGAGATTTCCATCGTTTTTGAAAGAAATTAAGAAACAGAGAAAGATAGTAGAAAAGAGAAAGAAGAGGAAACCGGATGAGCTTTCAAATCCGATTGCCAAACCAGTGAGAAAGAAAATCCGATTGCAAAACCAGAGCCAAACTCAAGTCCCATCATCACCTCAGTCTTCTTTGTCTCCTTCATCACCTCCGTCTCCTGGGTCTCCATCATCACCTCCGTCTCTTTCGTCTCCTTCACCACCTCAGTCTTCGTTGTCTCCTACCACCTCTGTCTGCTTTGTCTCCTTCATCCGCTCCATCTTCTCTCTCACGTCTGGTTACACGATGTCTTTCCGAGCTTCCGTGGGGAAGATGTCCGCAAAAACTTTCTTAGTCACATTAAAAAGGAGTTTAAAAGAAAGACAATCACATTTTTCAACGATAATGGGATCCAGAGAGGAGAGTCCATCGCTCCTGAACTCATACGGGGGATTAGAGGATCTAAGATCGCGGTCGTCTTGCTCTCTAAGAACTATGCTTCTTCTAAGTGGTGTCTTGAGGAGTTGGTGGAGATTATGAACTGCAGGGAGGAGCTGGGTCAAACTGTGATGGCCATTTTCTACAAAGTAGATCCATCTGATGTAAAGAAGCTGAACGGTGATTTTGGGAAGGTGTTCAGAAAAACTTTGTGAGGGTAAATCTAAGGAGGACATTAGGAGGTGGAAACAAGCTTGGAGAAGGTGGCCACAATAGCTGGTTACCATTCGTGCAACTGGTTTGTCCGCTTAACTTTTACTTGCCATCTTTCAAAATATTATATGTACGGAAAAATACTCAAAATATCAGACAAAATAAACAACTTTTCAGCTTACTATATACATGCCTGACCAGGCGGGGTGAACTTTTTATACTAATGTTTGTTCATTAAATGGTTTTAACATTTTGCAACATTACAATATTTATCGATTGTAAAATGACGAATACAAATGTTGGTCTCTTAAATGCATCGCTGTTGAAGAGTTAACGTATTTTAGCTCATTTTAAGAACTTCATATGCATAAACGAAAATTAAATTTTGCGGCTGACACAAATCACCAAAACTAGATAGGTAATATCGATTGTAAAATGACGAAATGGGATTAGGTTTTTTTGCTCTCGATTTGTTTAATATTGACTCTCCATAAGTGATTTCATTTTCTACCTCTATAAAATTGGGTTTTAATTCTCGTTTATGTTTCACTGATATGAGTTTGTTTTTTTAACTTGTTATGTGAATTACATAAGTGTCAGTTTAAAAATATGGACATCTGTAAAATTAGTTACACACTCCAGAAAATATCAAAGAATCAAATTTTTGAAGAAAATCACTGGCAAACTGTATTCACAGGCTAGTGTTCAAATATAATATCAAGTTGTTATAGAATATAAGTGCAGACCCAAAATATAAATGTCAAACTAAGTTATTTAATTTGAATAAAATAATATATAGTGTTTCCAATATTAAAAATCACTTTGATTTGAAGAAGTGTATTTATTAGATTGTCATGATCAAATAACATATAAGAAACCACTTATTTAAAAATAAATTTGTATACATAAAAGTATATACATTAGAGTAAGCATATAAATCAAAATCAATACCTTTTATTATTTACAATCATGTTTTGGTAAATAAATCAAAACAATCATTTTATTTACTTTATATAGTATATAATTAAACTTTAGTGATATTGACATAAATATATAGTACTAGGGTCGGTCCGCCCTACGGGCGGGATATTAGTTAATTTGATATTCACTAAATGCTCGAGTTGAAATTTGTTTTAAGATTCAAGAATTTGGTTATTTGTTATGTCTTACTTATTAGTATGCGGTGGTATAGTTGTTTTTCGATTATTCTTGCTTTGGTATTGTATCAAATTAAGTAATTGTCCAACTCATAATTACAGATGTACAAATGTGGATTTGTGATAAAGTTTGATGACAATACTGTTTTTTTTTATTCTTATTCATAGTGGAGTGTGCATGTCTCAGAAAGAGGCATATAACAACTTTTATGTTTGTGTATGGATTTAAATATATATTGTTTTGTATAATGCATACTTGCTATACAACATTTGCTTGTAGACTAAAAAATTGTTTTCTATATTTTTAAAAGAGAAAAATTTAGTCTAGAATATAACATGGACATATGTATTGACTATATATAGAAGTTGAGTGTTATTTTAAAATGACATATATATAGAGATTTTTCAACCATTACTTCACTGGCACAAAACATTTATAACTGTAAATACCTCTTTTAAAAGCAAAACTAATAAAAGCGTGCACAACAAATATTTTTGATATATATTATATGCATCAAATTATAAAGGTTGGAAACATTGCAAAACTGTTTGGAGCAAAGTTTTTAACTTCACGATCTTCATCTTGACGTCAGTTCAGTGTCGGCCCTGGCCACAAGCAGAAGAAGCATGGGCTTCCAGCTGACACGATAATAAGTATTTTCCTTTGTCCCGGTCACTATTTATAAAAAGTGACTTTAGCCTAGTGGTTCTAAGAGAAATTACCAGTTCTGAGGTGCTGCGTTCAATTACCCTTAACTGCATTCATTTATTTTGGCTCTAAAAATAAAATGGGACACGTGTCACTCCCAGAACGCACGAATTGATGACGTGGCTTCACGGGAGAGAGGCGAACATTTCTTATATATATAGATATTTTGATATAAATATTTATTATTAACACTTCCTACTTATATGATTTTATTAACATTTGTATATTTGTTGTAACAAAAATTTAAATTGTTAAATCACAAATATTTAATGTGAGATTTTTCAATACAAATTGCAAAATTAAAATATTAGATATCAATAATTTTTCAATGCAAATTTTGAAATTAACATATTTATATATATTTTTATATAAAATGATTCATAATCGTTAATTGTCATTATATGTTAATTATATTAGGTAATTTTGTAGCTTTTATTTAAGGAAAAAAATTGAAAATATTCTTTTGTACATTATTAATTAATTTAATAAAAAATATAATATATATTTATATGGACTAACTTATTTTTCTAAAGAATTCTAAGAATCATCATAGGATGATCGACACGTGGCTACAAAAACATGTTCTAATGCTCCATGATTAATATTTGGGGAAGTTGTGGTGTTTTGAAAATTTTAGGATTTCGGTAATAATATTCGGAAAAATGTGAATTCTTTTTTTTTCTAATCACAAAAGGTGAAAGTTTGTTAATTTAATTATTTTTATAAAAAAAAATTAAAAAAAAAATCTTAAATTTTATCATGTCTGTATCAATTTTGTTTACAATAACTATTTTATTATGTATTCATCTTTCCTCTCTTTAGGGTTGATGAAGCTGCCATGATCGAGGATATATCCACCGATGTTTTTAACAAGCTGAATAATTCTGCGCAATCGAGTGATTTCGACACAATCTCGTTGGGATGAGTACTCATATGATAAAACTGAAACTGTTGCTACGCCTAGGCTCCAATGAAGTGAGGATGATAGGGTTTTGGGGTCCTTCTGGAATTGGTAAGAGTACCATCGCAAGAGTTCTATTTAGCCAATACTCTCGTGAGTTCCAGTTTAGTGTCTTTATGGAGAATATTAAAAGACGTTTTGGCAGACCTTACTATGATGAGTACAGTGCGAAACTGCAATTACAAAAAGAGTTCATGTACCAATAATCAACCAAGAAGATATGAAGATTCAGCATTTAGGAGTTGTGGAAGACAGGTTAAAAGACAAGAGAGTGATTGCCATTCTTGATGACGTGGATCATTCAATGCAAATAGATGCCAATAGCGAAAGAAGCTCGGTGGTTTGGTCCTGGAAGTCGGATAATTATCACAACACAAGATAAAAGGCTTTTAAATGCACGTAGGATTGACGATATTTACGAGGTGGAGTTTCCACCTGACGACGAGGCTCTTGAAATTTTCTGCATGTATGCTTTTGGCCAAAAGTCTCCACATGATGGATTTAAGGAACTTGCTTGGGAAGTTACAAAACTTGCCGGTAATCTCCCTTTGGGACTAAAGGTTATAGGATCTTATTTCGAAGGAAGGCCCAAGCAGGAGTGGGAAGAGGATTTACCAAGGTTAAGAAGTATACTTGATGGAGAAATAGAAAGTATTTTAAAGTTCAGTTACGATGCCTTATGCGTTGATGATCAAGATTTATTTCTTCATTTAGCTTGCTTTTTCAACGATGAAACGCTTGAAATTGTGGAAGGTGTCTTGAAAAGAATTTGTTTGGTGGTGAAAGGTCGTCTCCGTGGTTTAGCTGAGAAATCTTTCATATCCTTCGAGTGGGGATATACAGAAATCCATGATTGTTAGCACGTTTTGGTAGAGAGATTGTTCGTAAACAATCCATTCGTGAACCTGGGCAGCGCCAGTTTTTGGTTGATGCTGGAGATATATGTCAAGTACTACGTAACGATACACTAGTAAGTTTTTCACATTAGCCGTTCACTGCATTTCTTCCTCCAAATTTGATAAAATTCATCTTTGCTTATGTATCTTTTTTTTTTTTTTTTTTGAACACACAAACTTTGCTTATGTATCTTTGGGTTCTTTTGCAGGGTAGTCGAAATGTTATAGGCATAGATTTGGACTTTTCAAGTTGGATATGGAGTTGAAGATAGTGACGGAGTTTTTGAAAGAATGTCCAATGTCCAATTCTTAAGAGTCAGAGACACGACCATATCCTCACCATAGACCCCATGACATGTCTGCCCCGAAATCTAAGAATTTTGCATTGGATTATTTTCCGCTGACATGTCTGCCTTCTAATTTTAATCCTGAGTTCCTGGTGAAAATAATATTAACTGAAAAACAACTACCTTGAGAAATTATGGGAAGGAAATAAAGTAAGTAAAAATTATACTCCCTTTGTTATTCCGTTTATTCCTGAAAGTAAGATTTTCTAAAGTATACACGTTTATTAAGAATTTAATAAATGTTTATAATTTAATTTATTTTTATTTTATTATGCACTTTCCAATAACTTTCCACCAATGAAATTTAATCAATTTAAATATTCTCAATTAATGTTTCTCAAAAGTATAAAAAGTACCTTAACAATATAGAAAATCTATCTTTCTGGAACAAGAAAAAAAATCTAAAACATCTTACTTTCGGAAACGGAGGTAGTATTTGTAATATTACTTATTTTATTGGAATCTATTATTTGTCTTAATGGACCGTCTTCTTATTGATGTTTTTCTTCCCTTTTTTTTTTTTTTTTTTTTTTCTGTACAGACGATTAGAAATCTGAAATTGATGAATTTGACGGACTCCGAAAATCTAAAGGAGCTTCCTGATCTCTCAACTGCCACTAATCTGCAAACATTGAATCTTTTTGGTTGCTCAAGTCTAACGGAAATCCCCTTTTCTATTGGAAATGCTATCAATCTCCGGCATTTGGATCTTACAAATTGCTCAGGTCTAGTGGAGTTCCCCTCTTCTATGGAAAATGTCACTACTCTCGAGGAATTGCTTCTCACGGGATGCTCACATCTAGCTAATCTCCCACCCTTGTATTGGTAATCTCAAACGTTGTATCTCGAGAATTGCTCAAGTTTGGTGGAGCTTCCATCTTCTGTTAGAAATTCCTTGAATCTCAAGACTTTTTTGTCTAGTGGTTGCTCAAATCTTTGTGGAGCTCCCTTTGTATAT
The DNA here is from genome assembly GCF_020379485.1 of Brassica napus. NCBI lineage: Eukaryota > Viridiplantae > Streptophyta > Magnoliopsida > Brassicales > Brassicaceae > Brassica > Brassica napus. The sequence goes on along the minus strand of NC_063450.1, from coordinate 48,461,920 downwards.
TCCCGTCAAGAAATTTGAATTGCGAGGATGCTCAAGTCTACGGGAGCTCCCTTCTATTGTGGGAATATGACTAATCTTGAGGAGTTGTATCTTGGTGGATGCTCAAGTCTTGTTGAGCTCCCTTCTTCCATTGGGAATATGACTAATCTCAGGAAGTTGTCTCTTAATGGATGCATAAGTCTTTGTGAAGCTCCCCTCTTCCATTGGGAATATGACTAATCTTGAGGAGTTGTATCTTGGTGGATGCTCAAGTCTTGTGAAGCTCCCCTCTTCCGTCGGGATATGAGTAATCTCAGGAAGTTGTATCTCGAAAGTTGCTCAAACCTAACGGCCCTTCCGATCAATATCAACATGAAATCTCTTGATGAACTTGTTCTCACTGACTGCTCTTCATTGAAAATCTTTCCCGAGATTTCCACAAACATCAGCGTTCTAAAGCTCGCTGGAACTGCAATAGAAGAATTGCCTCCATCAATCATGTCATGGCCTCATCTTCGTGAGCTTACAATCAAGGGATGCACGAAGCTGGTGTCTCTTCCGCAGCTTCCGGACTCCTTAGAATTCCTAGACGCAACAATTGTGGGTCCCTCGAAAGACTCGATTGCTCAGATTTGTTAACTGCTTTAAACTGAATCAAGAAGCAAGAGACCTTATCATCACACATGGACAGAGACTTTTGCAACTTTGCCTGGGAAACAGTGCCTACATATTTCACGTACCAAGCCACCGAGAGTTCCCTGTCAATGAATTGGAATGGATAGATGCACACTACTTTCCTACATCCTTGAGATTTAAAGTTTGCCTCTTGCTGGTCTATAAGGGTGATGCTGGTTATGGGCGCTGCCCTGAAATTTCTTATTGCATCAATGACAAACTCAATGGTGTTAAACCAGCTGGTTATTCTTCTTATAGATTGGGCGATTTCTATCCAACTTTAGGGGAGCATCTGTTCATATTCGAAATTGAAGGAACTGTGAGTGCCCCCGAGTTAGTCTTTGAGTTCGGAAACAACCAACAACAAAAACTGGGATATTAAAGAATGCGGGATACATCCTCAAGAAACCTTGGCTCCCTCATGTTAATGGAAGCTGTGGAAAACATCACATTTTCACTAAATCTTCTCTTTAGAAAACCTTGCTTTCAAGTTGATGTGCATCTTTTGCTCTATTTTTCTCTATTTGTATGCATATGTTGGTTTTGAGTACAAATGTGTCTGCGTATATATGTGTGCATATGTTGGGTTTGAGTAGAAATGGCAGTACTAAGAGCTTCCGTGAGCAGTTTTACTTCAGCTTCAGAGAGATTAGAACCAGTCCGGTGTTCAGTTTCCTCTGAGTTAATGTCGTTATCCATATTACGCAAA